>NC_048298.1:21781670-22003860 GCF_013100865.1 Trachemys scripta elegans | reverse complement strand
TAGTCTGGAGTCCCACAGCTTTGGGTGGCCAAGGCTGTGGGACTCCTGTGCCTGTGCCCTGTGGCCCTGACATGTCACAGAAGCTGAACATTTAGCAATTTGAACCCATAGCAAGTTATGCATGGCTGGGGGAACAAAACGCATTGCCCAATGAAAGAATTCTAGGGAACATGTGAAATTAATCAAATTAACTAAGATTCATTAAATGTGAGATTAATCGCATAATGTGAGTGTGATGTTGCACTCTATATGATTTTATAAAAATATGCTAAAGTAACTGGAATATGCTTCATACAAAAGGTCTCTTGTAAGGTATCATTACAAAGCTTATAATCTACTGAGTGTGATCATCCTATTTGTATAAATGTACCACTTTTGTATCTGAAACTAGAAATATGAAATATGCCTATTGTAATTATGCAAAGTGTGGGCCATTAATGGTGGTTTGGAATCTTGATGACTCCCATTAACCAGGACAATTGCAAAAGATATATAAATGGGTGGAACAGAACAAAGGAGGCAGCCATCCTGAGGAATCCCCTAGCTACCACCTGAGCTGGAACCAGGGCTGTACCGGGGAAAGGACTGTGCCCAGACTAGGAAGGCATGAAGTCTGTGAAAGAAACTTAATGAAACATCTCTCAGGGTGAGATTTTTACCTGTACTCAGTTGTATTACTGTATTAGACTCAGACTTGCGTGTTTTATTTTATTTTGCTTGGTAATTCACTTTGTTCTGTCTGTCACTACTTGGAACCACTTAAATCCTACTTTCTGTATTTAATAAAATCACTTTTTACTTATTAATTAACCCAGAGTATGTATTAATACGGGGGAGGGGGGGCGGCAAACAGCTGTGAATATGTCTCTATCAGTGTTATAGAGGGTGAACAATTCATGAGTTTACCCTGTATAAGCTTTATACAGGGTAAAATGGATTTATTTAGGGTTTAGACCCCATTGGGAGTTGGGCATCTGAGTGTTAAAGATAAGAACACTTCTGTTAGCTGCTTTCAGTCAAGTCTGCAGCTTTGGGGCAAGTAATTCAGACCCTGGGTCTCTGTTAGAGCAGACGGGAGTGTCTGGCTCAGCAAGACGGGGTGCTGGGGTCCCGAGCTGCAGGGAAAGCAGGGGCAGAAGTAGTGTTGGCACATCAGTTGGCAGCTCCCAAGTTGGTTTCTGTGATTCAACCCGTCACAGTGAGATTAAACTGCAGACAGATGCACTGCAGACAGATGTTTATGTTTTTTTTAACTTTGAACTGGCAGAGCATAGCTAGTTTAATCCAGGACCTAGAAAGAAGCAATTTCTAATAAACAGTCTTCTATTATCGTTATTATACCCTATAGCCTCTAATTATTATACTATTATTCCACTCTTTTTTCTTTATATTATTATTATTTTATTATAAAATAAAGGTGTTCTAGCAATCTTCTCAACTTTCATATAGAAATCTGTTCTTTTGCTGCCAAATATTGATATTTGCACCCACAGCTAGTGGGTCTCTCACCAGTGAACTGGAAAATATATTACAAAGATGCTGACTTCAGTCATGTACTCCTTACTCAGACATAGCTCCCTATATCAATGGGAGTTTTGCTTGATGTGACTTAAAGGACTGTGTCCATTATATGTTAAGTTTAATTTTATAAGTGTACATATGTGTGTGTGTGTATATATATATATAAAGAAATATAAACAAGCAAGACATAAAAAGAAAAAGTTTCAGAATCTTAAAACAAATCAAATGTAAAAAACACATATTACTGTACCAGCTCAGCTATGACCCACCACTTTAAAAAGGCATCATTTTAATGACAAGACTTGGTTGAGGTTCCCTGCAAGAGTAGTTTTTTCAATTTCATTCTGAGGGTCTATAAAATATGTACGCTAAAGCCGGTAAAGTTGTTTGTTAGAGATCAGTGAATCTGGATTCAGTGTATATGGACTTTAACTCCATACTTACCCAGTGTAAGGTAGGAACCCTGCTGTTTGCAAGCCAAATGTAAGTTCTGGTTCCTGACAATAATAGACAATATTCCTGACAATAGACTTCATAAACCTGTAACAATATAAAACTACAGGGCACAGACTCCATGAGGATAAATAAGCCTTCACATTTGTATAGAGAAAAAAAGCAACAAAGAGAAAATTGATAAACACTATTTTAAGCACTCTGACTTGTTTCCCCTGTGAAAGCACTCGGCAGTTACATGCTGTTTATTTGTAATCACTGTATTAGTAGTAGGACTTGACATACTTAATATTCAGCCTTTGGAAAAGAAAAAGATAGTACAAGCATCTTCAGCAGAGTTAATGCTGAAAATACCCATTCAAACACAATGACCCAAATCCTGAATTCTCCTCTGTGGGGGAAGTGAACTCCCCAAAACAGCAGAACCCTTGCACCAGGGGAGAGGAGAGGCAGGATCCTGTGGGCCAGCACAGGGGGTGCACACCTCCAGAGAGCTGCAGGGTCATTGCTATGCCCTGGGGTAGCTGGGAATGGGGCACTTTCAGAGGAATCTGGACAAGGGGGACGAGGGCTAC
Organism: Trachemys scripta elegans; assembly: GCF_013100865.1. Taxonomy (NCBI): domain Eukaryota; kingdom Metazoa; phylum Chordata; order Testudines; family Emydidae; genus Trachemys; species Trachemys scripta. Next base: position 22,001,311 of record NC_048298.1, on the reverse strand, counting down.
AGAATATAAGCTGAAATAGCAGCTACAGAGTGATTCCACCCCCACCACTCCCATAGAGACACCTGGTACCAGTGACTCAGTCTGGGAGCTGAAAAGATGAGTAGAGAAGGAAAAGAAAGTTTTGTTATTATGGTAGATTCCACAGTAACAAATACTAGCAAGGCTTTAAAGCTAATCCCACACTGTGCTCTGAACATTCATTAATACTCCCTCAGCATCTGTCTAGGGTATTTCTAGTGCACCCATCACTTTAGTATCATAGCGCCAGTAGAATTACCCATCCCACTGTATGACAACACATATGGTACAAACCATTATACACTGATCCCAACACTTAGGGTCTGGTCCTGAGAGGTTAATTTCCCACTGAAGTCAATGGAAGAAAAAGGTGCTCGGCAACTCTCGGCAGATCTCAGCACCTGACAGAATTAGCCTCATTGCAACAAAGACACTGAAGTCAATGGGAGTTTTGCCGTTGACTTAACTGGAGTCTGGATTTCACCCATAGCGTTAGGTTTAACTTCGGATTGCTTTGCTTTTCAATTGCACCTGATGGATCTACTGTGTTTGCATTTTTAACTGCATTTTTTAAAAAAATGTTACTATATCCCAGACAGCTCCCATTTCATGCCAGACCTAAAGGATGCTTTGAGCTGGGTTAGTGCATCCCAATACAAGGGAGAAACATCCCCTTTTCTTTAAGAAAGGTGATTATGCAAATAGATTGCCTGGTATTTTTCAAACAGAAATTATTTACCCAACAGGCTATATATGAGCTGTTATGGTCAGTTATATTAATCCAGATTTAGCTAATTTCCAAAGAGTGTTTATAAACCCATTGGCCCATAATGATTCCAGCCTATTGTGTCACTAAGTACAATGGAATCAGTAGGGACTTTGACCTACAAGCCATTTTATGTGTCCACGGATGTTTTCTGGTCTGCTTTTTTTCCCTCTTGAGCTGGATTTGGATTAGAAAAATTAGCCAGAATTTAAGTAGCATTAAATTCTGCTGTATAATATCACCATCCCTGCAGCAGGATTCAGAATTTTTCCCCAGCCTGCTTCTGTGACTGGGATGCACTAAATGAGTCAAAGATATTTTTTCTTTCTGTTCTGAAAACACGTTGGTCTGATCCCGCAAACACACTGTCCATGGAACCAGGAGTTCCACTTGCAGAATACCACAGGACTGTGCCCTAACTAAACATGCCAGTGTTTCCCACATCTAACTTTCAGTATTTTATGATTGAACATCAAATAGCAGTTGGAACCACCTTCCTTATGTAAGATGCTAATATGGCATTCATTACCAGAGTACCTCACAAGTTTTAATGTCTCTCCTCACAGGACCCCACCAGGTAGGGAAGTGCTATTATTCCCATTTTGCAGATCGGGAAATAAGACACAGAAGCATTAAGGGATTTGCCCAAGGTTACAAAGGAAGTCTGTGGCAGAGCAGGTAATCAAACTCAGGTCTCTCAAGTACCAGGCAAGGGATTCGCCGCTAGACTGTCCTTCCTCCTTTCTAAACCTACATAATTATAGCAAACAGTAGGGGCCAGAGGTTCAATAAGGATTGGGGCCTATAGCAAGAGACCATTCCGGACTTGAAGAGCTTACGCATTCGCTTGGATTGACTCATGTGACACTGTATTGGTGAACTTCTGCTTCCATCCGTATAATTTCTGAAATGGCTAAATGCATAAATGTCTTTTTGCTGAGATACACATTTTTAATGCCAAGTCATAAACCCTTGGAAATAGGTTTACTGTGGAAATACTAGCAGACTCTAAAGTAGTTCTGAAATAATGAGTAGTAATGTAACAGTGTTCCCTAATAGCTCTTCTGTGATAGTTGGTCACAACAGACCAAAAATAGAATTACTGTTATCATCAATAGCACACCCAATAACGTCGGTACCGGGCAAATTAGTCGAAACAATAGTTAAGAATAAAATTGTCAGACGTAGAAAAACATAAACTGTTGAGCAATAGTCAACATGATTTCTGTAAAGGGAAATCGTGTCTTACTAATCTATTAGAGTTCTTTGAAGGTGTCAACAAACATGTGGACAAGGGGGATCCAGTGGACATAGCGTACTTAGATTTCCAGAAAGCCTTTGACAAGGTCCCTCACCAAAGGCTCTTACATAAATTAAGTTGTCATGGGATAAAAGAGAAGGTCCTTTCATGGATTGAGAACTGGTTAAAAGACAGGGAACAAAGGGTAGGAATTAATGGTCAATTCTCAGAATGGAGAGGGGGTAACTAGTGGTGTTCCCCAAGGGTCAGTCCTCAGACCAATTCTATTCAACTTATTTATAAATGATCTGGAGAAAGGGGTAAACAGTGAGGTGGCAAAGTTTGCAGATGATACTAAACTGCTCAAGATAGTTAAGACCAAAGAAGACTGTGATGAACTTCAAAAAGATCTCACAAAACTAAGTGATGGGACAACAAAGTGGCAAATGAAATTTAATGTGGATAAATGTAAAGTAATGCACATTGGAAAAAATAACCCCAACTTTACATACAATATGATGGGGGCTAATTTAACTACAAGTCAGGAAAAAGATCTTGGCGTCATCGTGGATAGTTCTCTGAAGATGTCCGTGCAGTGTGCAGAGGCGGTCAGAAAAGCAAACAGGATATTAGGGATCATTAAAAAGGGGATAGAGAATAAGACTGAGAATATATTATTGCCCTTATATAAATCAATGGTACGCCCACATCTCGAATACTGCGTACAGATGAGGTCTCCTCATCTAAAAAAAGATATACTGGCACTAGAAAAGGTTCAGAAAAGGGCAACTAAACTGATTAGGGGTTTGGAACGGGTCCCATATGAGGAGAGATTAAAGAGGCTAGGACTCTTCAGCTTGGAAAAGAGGAGACTAAGGGGGGATATGATAGAGGTATATGAAATCATGAGTGATGTAGAGAAAGTGGATAAGGAAAAGTTATTTACTTATTCCCATAATACAAGAACTAGGGGTCACCAAATCAAATTAATAGGCAGCAGGTTTAAAACAAATACAAGGAAGTTCTTCTTCACGCAGCGCACAGTCAACTTGTGGAACTCCTTACCTGAGGAGGTTGTGAAGGCTAGGACTATAACAGCATTTAAAAGAGGACTGGATAAATTCATGGTGGTTAAGTCCATTAATGGCTATTAGCCAGGATGGGTAAGGAATGGTGTCCGTAGCCTCTGTCTGTCAGAGGATGGAGATGGATGGCAGGAGAGAGATCACTTGATCATTGCCTGTTAGGTTCACTCCCTCTGGGGCACCTGGCATTGGCCACTGTCGGTAGACAGGATACTGGGCTAGATGGACCTTTGGTCTGACCCGGTACAGCCGTTCTTATGTTCTTATGTAATACTCATTGCCCAAATCTCTCATCACAAGGGACAGTTCTGTGCTGCTCGATGACACACTTAGCTAATACAATTTTTTAAACACCGTATTTGTAGTATTGTTTCTCCACTTCGGGCAGTTTCCCCTATTTACACTACCATTTATATTCTTCAGAGAATAAAAGATTTACCATACCAAGTTACATTACCCTCTGAATTGACTGGACTCCCACTTCTAGAAGTGACCAATAGGAGATTTTTCAGAGGAAACCATAATACACCCAGGAAGTACTGCAACCCACCTGCAGGAGTGGTGGTGAGGACCATAGGCTCAAGCACCCACCAAAAAAAATAGGAGTGCTCAGCACTCACGAGCCACAGCATGTGTGGTGGGTATAAAAGGCTGGGGCGGGGGCAGGAAATGCCGCATGTGACGCGCCTCCCTTTGGAGGCGAGCTGGCCCGCCCCCTTCGGAGTGCCACTGCCAGGAGCTCCCGAGAAGTGGGAGAGCCACCAGTGCCTGGTCTGTGGCCCCATCTGCACTCTGCCCCGAGGCCCCACCCCCACTCTGCCTCTTCCCCCCGTGGCCCCACCAGCACTGCGCCTCTTCCTGTCCCCGTTCTGCCTCTTCCCCCAAGGCCCTTCCCTCGCTCTACCTCTTCCCGACCCCACTCTGCCTCTTCCCCCAAGGCCCCGTCCCGCCTCTTCTCACCCCCGACTCCAAAAGCAGCTGCCAGCAAAAAAAAAGTCAGTGCCTGTGGTGGGGATTCCTTCCTTACCTAATGTATATGATTAGTTCACACAGTAACAATTTAATTATTATTAACTGGCATGGCTATATATTTTATTAAAATAGTCTTAAAACTATCTTTTAAAAATCCAACCTCAGTACTTCCCCTGATAATCTCCTGCTGCAGCCAGTTCCACGTGTTCATTTTGTAGGGCCTAATCCTGCAAACTGCTCAGCACCTTCACTTCCTTTGGAGTTGAGGGTGCTCAGAACCTTTCAGGATTAAGAACATGAGGTTTATTTCTTTTTATGTATTCAGTGCACTTTCATATGACTGAGTATCAGCTTGTTCACATATTGTGCAAGAGGGAAAAAGTAGACACTAGAGAATCAAAATTCTGAGTAGATCACTGAGGTCTCCTTTAACTTTTCAGCTTTCCAGGTTAAAGGGGAAAGCTTTTGCTAACAGAAAGATTATACTACACCACATTCTGCCTCACTAGTACTGGTGCATCCCCACAGGAGTCAGTAGACCAGCCATAAATCCTTTTGTAGTTTGCATTCTGTCCTCTCTGAATATATCTGCAAGTTTAACTACTGTGTCTAATTACATACTTCAGAATTTTCATTCAGCAGGTAGAGAAATGCAGCGTTGCTTTTAGAAGAATGAAAACTATAAGTGTTAAACAATACTGAATTTATTTACTGGCCTCCACACTGCCAATTTGTCACTTTTAACAAATTAGAACTGGGGAACGGCAGATGGGGAAAAGGAGGTAACAAATAGGTTACAGATACAGCCCAACTCTTACTGAAATGAATGGATAGATTCCCATTGACTTTGATGGGATTTGGAGCATCATGCCCAAACATGACATGCCCAAACTCACACACAGGAAGTCAGAAGCAGAGATATAACTAGAATGCAGACCTGATTCCCAGTTTACAGTTCTTCCCACTAAGCCACACCTGCAAGCAATTCAGTGGGGAGGTACCTGCTGCAGAGGCACCAGTATATGGGCATTTTGCTCTACATATGTCTATGCTAGGCAGTAGTACATAAATCCTGATTACATAATGTAACACTCACTGATTTTAAAAAGAAACTTAGAGGGTGTTAAGATTAATTTCATTTAACTTCATCTACTTCATTCATCTCTTTCTATAACTAAAACAGCATCAACACAACAGGCTTAAATGTAGGCCAACAAACGTTATGCAATCCTTTTTATTTTGAAATTATTATAAATCTACAAAGCAATATAACGTTTTGATATGAATAAATCAGTTGCAGTGATTTAAAAAGCACGTTACAGGTGCCAGCAGTGTGTACTGGTATTTCACTGAAATGCTACCTATCCCCCCCACAAAACCAAACCAAAACACAGCACACAGAAAAGGGCTTAATTTGGGTGTAATATTCAATGAGCTGAGCACTCTTAACTCCCATCTACTTCCCTACAGTGCAGGGTGCTTAGATCATGAGCAGATTATTTTGACTGACTGATACATCTGTCCTAAACTGGATTTATACGAGAGCTGTCAATTAATCGCAGTTAACTCACACGACTAACTAAAATAAATTAATCGTGATTTAAAAAATTAATCACGCTTTTAATCGCACTGTTAAACAATAGAATACCATTTGAAATGTATTAAATATTTTTGAAGTTTTTCTACATTTTCAAATATATTGATTCCCATTACAACACAGAATACAAAGTGTACAGTGCTCACTTTATATTATTATTTTTATTACAAATGTTTGCACTGTAAAAATGATAAAAGTAATAGTTTTTTTCAATTCACCTCATACAAATACTGTAGCGCAATCTCTTTATCATGAAAGTGCAATTTACAAATGTAGATTTTTTTTGTTACATAACTGCACTCAAAAAACCAAAACAATGTAAAACTTTAGCGCCTACAAGTCCACTCAGTCCTACTTCTTGTTCAGTCAATTGCTCAGACAAACAAGTTTGTTTACATTTATGGGACATAATGCTGCCCGCTTCTTATTTACAATGTCACCTGAAAGTCAGAACAGGCGTTTGCATGGCGCTTTTGTAGCCGCCACTGCAAGGTATTTACATGCCAGATATGCTAAACATTCGTATGCCTCTTCCTGCTTCGGCCACCATTCTAGAGGACATGCTTCCATGCTGATGACGCTCGTTAAAAAAATGTGTTAATTAAATTTGTGACTGAACTCCTTGGGGGTAGAATTGTATGTCCCCTGCTCTGTTTTACCCTCATTCTGCCATATATTTCATGTTATAGCAGTCTCGGATGATGATCCAGCATATGTTGTTCATTTTAAGAACACTTTCACTGCAGATTTGACAAAACGCAAGGAAGGTACCAAAGTGAGATTTCTAAAATAGCTACAGCACTTGATCCAATATTTAAGAATATGAAGTGCCTTCCAATATCTGAGAGGGACGAGGTGTGGAGAATGCTTTCAGAAGCCTTAAAAGAGCAACATTCTGATATGGAAACTACAGAACCAAACCACCGAAAAAGAAATTCAACTTTCTGCGGGTGGCATCTGACTCAGATGATGAAAATGCATTTGCATTGGTCTGCACTGCTTTGGATTGTTATCGAGCAGAACCCGTCATCAGCATGGACACATGTTCTCTGGAATGGTTGTTGAAGCATGAAGGGACATATGAATCTTTAGCGCATCTGGCACGTAAATATCTTGCGACGCTGGCTACAACAGTGCCAGGCAAACACCCGTTGTCACTTTCAGGTGACATTGTAAATGAGAAGCAGGCAGCATTACCTCCTGCAAATGTAAACAAACTTGTTTATCTGCGCGATTGGCTGAACAAGAAGTAGGACTGAGTGGACTTGTAGGCTCTAAAGTTTTACATTGTTTTATTTTTAAGTGCAGTTTTTTTACATAATTTTACATTTGTAAGTTTAACTTTCATGATAAAGATATTGCACAACATTATTTGTATTAGGTGAATTGAAAAATACTATTTATTTTGTTTTTTACAGTGTAAATATTTGTAATAAAAATAATAATATAAAGTGAGCACTGAACACTTTCTATTCTGTGTGGTAATTTAAATCAATATATTTGAAAATGTAGAAAACATCCAAAACTATTTAAATAAATTGTATTCTATTATTCTTTAAAAGTGCGATTAATCGCAATTCATTTTTTAAATTGCTTGACAGCCCTAATTTATACATTGTTTTGGATGGGCTTTTTAGTTTAGGGAAATCATCTGTAAGCAAGGATGTTACTTTTTTGGGAAAATTGCTTTTAATGACATCTAATAAATTAACTATTTAGCAGTTGTCTGGCACATTAGAAATAGGACAGATGAAAAATATGGAACAGTTTGGCTTTTCTATCACTGTTATCACCACCATAACATCTAACATCAGACCAAACATAAACGACTCCACTGAAAGTTAGAAGTTAGAAAAGCATGAGCCTCCCAAACTGAAAATATTTGAAACATTTCAGAAGAAAAGCAGATCCAGCCAAAATAAACCCCATATCTTGAGCCTAGTAAACAGATCCCTGCCAGACTTTGGAGCTCAATCCAGCAAGGAACACTGCTATTGAAACCAATATTAATGGAGAGTGCTCGGCATCACACAGGATTGGTCCTATGCTTATTTTTTAAATTCTTCAATAGACAGATGGTAATCAACGAAGAAGTAGCTTTACGGTCCTGTGGAGGGAATATCGTAGCTCTAACTGGATGGTCACACTGAATACACACTAGTATTGTATATATTTCAATAGCTCCTAGAGGCCCTAGCTGAGATCCGAGCCCCATCATGTTAGGTTCTGTACAAAGAGACAGTCCCTGATCTACAGAGTATTACAATCTAAGTAGAAAGGAAGTATCACGCCAATATGAACTCTACACACCATCTTTTAAAACATATCAATTTTTCAAGCTGAGTTACCCACAGCCCACCATCAGCCAAAGGGAACTGTGGCATGCAGACAGAGAGAGAACGGCAGCTAAAATTCATTAGTGGTTTCCAGTCAAACTTTCAGCTTTCATATTTGTATAGAAATCTGTATGTAGCCTGAAACAATATTTTGCCCTAGTAACATGTTAAACATAAAAGTTCCTGAAATTGTAACAGTCTCAACTCCTGCTATCCCACATATTTTCTTGCAACAGAAGAGAACTACATTCCAGAGGTATGACACACTACAAACCTCTGCATTGGGCAATACAGAGTAAACATGCAGGAGAACTCACAGTTGAAAAAAATGAGAAAATTCAGAACTGTTCATATGCATAATTCTTTGTGCTACGTGGGAATAATTAGTGGCATAAACAGTAATTACAAGTTTGGAGTAAGAACTTAATTACTAGCTATAGCTTTATTATTTGCACAATGTGATGTGCCTGCAAAACTGTGCACCAATGCACTGAAATATGACAGTGATCTCTTCCACTTCAAATTTGCAGAAAGCAGCTGTACCAGTGTCTGTGCCTCCGCAGAGAATATCCTTTGTGCAATTTTCAACAACTTTGCTTACATCCTAAAAATCCAACGGTGGCAAATGTGCAGTACATTGAATGCGTCTCTTGTAATCCTTTTTCTGGCGATGTACTGCTATCAGGAGTCAGGTTTTGGCCCTGAACTATTTATTTACAAAATTCGAATGATTATATAGGTCATGGATCAAGGCTAATTCAGCATGCTGGCTAGTTCCCCAGTGCTCCTGCAGGACCGCATTAGACAACAAAGATAATGAATTGTCTGAAGCTTCATTTAGTAGTGACTCTTTTCATAAATGCTCTGAAGGGTGTGAAAAGATTAATAATACATTTAGCTGCCGGTAACAAAGACTCTGGCTAATTGTACGTCTGACCTTAAAACCACAGAACAAATCTCAGTGGTAACTGGAGGTGCAGTCTCATATCACATAGCAACCACAGAATGAGGAAGATGAAGCTGATTACAACTCTGCCATTTCTCAGTAGGAAAATTATTGTTGCATGTTTGCATCCTTCCAATCAATAGTCAAATGCAAAAAAGTTAATGAATCACCATGTAATCTCCATTAATATTTTCAAAACAAATTCTGCATCTTAAACCACATTTTCATACGACTTATAAGGACTATGCTGATGCTTAAATGAAGGACCCAACATTGGATTCCCTTTGACTGTTATGCTGCTTCCACTTAATATATGACAAATTAGGTTTAGTGCATTCGAGTTCATCCCTGAGCCTCAAAAGAACAATCACCTAGCATGGAAAATTTAGCAGAGAAATCTTTGTCAGCGTGAGTATATTTAAAACAGTGGGATGGATGGTCCCAAGCATATAAGTTTAGCCTCTTCATCACATCAATCCATATATCAAAATATCAACTGCCGGAGGAAGTGATTCACAATTTGGCCAGTCCCAATGAATATTATTATTGACATAATTACGGTAGCACCCGAAGGCCTCAAAATCGGATCAGGGCCTCACTTTGCTAAGCAATGCACAGCCACAGATGACAGTCCCAGCTCTGAAGAGCTTAAAATCTTTAAAGGCAACCATCAAAGGGCAAGGCAAAAGCACACAATATACAAACGGAATGATCCAGGTCTTGGTGGACCTGTGACCTGTTAGCCCCATTTTTTTCTTTTATGTGTTTATGGCAGGAGGTGCTGGGTCAACAGGGTGGAAAAGAGGAAGGAAGAGTAAGCATGACATTGGCGGTCAGGGAGAAAGTAGAGGTGGAAGAGAAAGGAGCCATGGGGGCAGGGAGAGTCAGCAAGAGAGAAGAACAGGAAGTGGGGGGACCAAACAACCAGCATAAAAGTGTGTGTGAAGAGTGTGGTATGAGATGGTGTTGACTGGACCTCACTTCCTTGCACCATTACTGGAGCTTGTGGCGGGGTGGAAGCTCCTGTTCCACTTCCCGCAGAACATGTGATAGTGACCACGGGCTGGGGAGAGATACACTGGGGCCTGACGTTTTTGAAGGAGTGTCTGGATAGGATACTACTAGTCTCTTCTGTGTGAATTATTTCCCCGTTTTGCCCCCTATTCGTAGCAGGCACTCATACTGTGGCTAGGAGAGTGAGCGGGATCTCCCCAGGCAGCAATGTCACTCTGGGAGTAGCCTTTAAGGCACTGCTGGCCCAGTCTAGATTGGGGCCCTCAGCTCCCATAACTTCACCGGGAGTCTAAGGTGGCTCAGAACATCCCAGAATGCTTGCAGTCCCATGCGAGACCTGGCCATAAAGAAGCAGAGCCTGATTTATGGGCACGCTGAGCACATGCAACAACCAGTCAATAGAGGCTGAGGAGTACTCATCACCTCTGAAAATCTAGCCCACAAGCTATACAGTTTTAAACTTTATCATAACCATCCTAGTTAATTCTTCCAGCACAGTGAGCTCTGCACATGGACCCAGCAGGGATAGTGTCAGGGGAATATGCTTTATTTGTTCCTAAACAGAACAAAGTGTACTCATTTGAATAATCCTTAATACCAAGACGCATGGCAGTACCAGCTGCAGAAAGCTCTGTAAATGCTGCTGTTCGAGAGGATATAGCCTTTTTCTTGTTCTACAGTAGTCTGGCAACGTGTATGTGGAAAACAGTGTTTATGGTGAAAGCTTTTATACTTGTTACTGATTGGTAAGCAGACTATGCAGTCAGTAGTGGTGACACAGAAAACAATCATATTTATATGGACATTGGCAAGCATCTTGAAATTTAAATGTATGAAAAGCAGAATATAAACACAGAAAATCATATACAGATATTGCCACCGTACACTTTCAAAAAAAGAGAGAAACGTGGCAATAAGAATAAAGTCAGCTACGTTTCTACTGGGACTCTTTAAAAAAAAAAATACTACCGGGTTGATTTTTCAATTTTATCTTGAGTCAGAAAAGCCATCTCAAAGTATTTGTTATTTATAGTTTACATTTAGGCTCTGCTCAGCAAGATAAATGTGCAGAATATTAGTGTGATACGACATAAGAACATTACTTTTTACACTGAGATGCTCTGTAATAAAAATTTCACTAACTAGAATAATGTTCCTTGAGTTCTATTCATATTTATGCTTCTAAACCACTATATTTCTCTCTGCCCTAAGCACCCTCTTGATATTCTGCTTCCTAAATTGATTTTTTCAGATTAAATAACTTTTCCCAGAAAACCACACCCTTTGCACACATTTCATTTTTTGCCATAACTTCTAGAGCTCCTGTTAAAAATTAAAGTTCTGTTTTGAAATACACAATGAGGAGGAAGCAAATGGTTAGAGCCACGGACAAGGAGTCAGGACTTGTAGAGTATCTTCTCAGCTTTAATACAGACTCGTATAGCCATGCATAAATCCTTTAGTTTTCTGTGCCTTAGTTTATCCATCTGGCTAACCACCTAAATGTGCATTCCCAGTGTGATGCAGAGGTTAAAAGTGTAAATATGACCCTTGCATGAATAAGAAGAGCAGTATTGAGTAGATGTAGGAAGATGTTATTACATGGCCTTTGTGAAACCACTCCTGGAATACTTTGTCCAGTTTTGGTGTCCATACTTTAAAAAGATGTTGACAAATTGGCAACGGTTCCAAAAAGAGCTACAAGAAGGATATGAGGTCTGGAAAAACTTGCCTCACTGATTAAAGAAGTTCATGTATTTAGTTTGTCCAAAAGAAGTTTACTGGATGATGATCTATAAGTGCATATATGAGAAGAAGATTTCTGATAGTAGAGGGCTCTTTAAATTGCAGACAAAGGCATCACAAGAACTAATGGGTGGAGCCCAAAGCTAGACAAATTCAGATGAGAAATAACCTGGAATATTTTAACGAGGAGGGTAAGTAACCATTGGAACAACTTACCTAGGCATACGGTGGACTCTTTGCCACTTGAAATTCCTACATGTCTTTCTAAAAGATACGCTCTAGCTCATACAGAAGGCATGGCCTTGATTAAGAAATCACTGAGTGAAATTCTCTGGCCTGTGTTATGCAGGAGGTCAAACTAGATGATCACAATAGTCCCTTCTGGCCTTAGAATCTATGAATACTTAATAACTCACAGAGGTATCGTGAAGCATAATTAATCAAGGGTGACACCCTACCAGGCCTCCATGTACAGGCTTCCTATGGGTTTCAATAGGAGGTGCAGAAACAATGCCCATGCAGGACTGGGCCACAATATTTTCCAAGCACTGTGGAGATCCTTGGGGGAGAAAGCACTTTATATAAAAGTGCAAACTGTTATCTTATGCAATATACACTATATAATTTGGGAAAAAATAAAAAAGGAGATAAAATTAAAATTTACAACTGTTATTTGAGCTAGCCCTAAAAAACACTTTTACTATTCAGAGGTAAAACATAGATTTTCATTTAGCTGTAAATCATCATTAAAGGCAAGAAAAAAAATTGTCTAGTTCTATACTTCCTTTACACCAGATGCATACAGCACCATCTCTCCCTATCACAACACCTAATAAAGAGCAATTGGATGAAGGTGAACTGAGTGAAATCAGAGGGAAGTACTTTGTGGAATTTGCCTCCTCGCTGACATTCCCCTCTGTCAGTGGCATCTTTCCACCAACTACTAAGTCACAATTCACCTAACTGCTACTGGATGCCCCAATAACCATCACCGTAAGAACATTTGCTGCTATCTATCGCTGTTGACCCGCAGTCTCCATTATTACAACACACACTTGGGAATGAAGGTAGACACCTTAAAGTAGCACTCACTACTGCAGCCTGTCCCGTAAGCAATACAGGGTGGCATGAAAATCATCTCAGGGTATGTCTACACCAGGGCCGGCTCCAGGCACCAGCTTGGCAAGCAGGTGCTTGGGGCGGCCACTCCAGAGAGGGGTGGCAGGTCCAGCTATTCGGCGGCAATTCGGCGGACGGTCCCTCACTCCCGCTCGGAGCGAAGGACCTTCCGCCAAATTGCCGCCGCAGATGGCGATCACGGCTTTTTTTCTTTTTTGGCTGCTTGAGGTGGCCAAAACCCTGGAGCCAGCCCTGGTCTACACTGCAATTAGACACCCGTGGCTGGCCTGTGCCAGCTGACTGGCTCACAGGACTCAGGCTAAGGGGCTGTTTAATTGCAGTTAGAGTTCGAACTCAGGCAGCAGCCTGGGATCTAGGACCCAGAGAGGTGGGAGGGTCCCAGAGCTTGGACTGCAGCCCTGATCTAGAACATCTACACCGCGATTAAATAGCCCCTTAGCCCAAGCCCTACAGCCTGAGTCAGCTGACACAGGCCAGCCACAGGAGTGTAATTGCAGTGTACACATACCTTAAGTCACTGGTTCTCAAACTAGGGGTTGCAACCTATGGTTAAATATAAAAAATGTGTTTTTAATTTCTCCCCAAGAGGGGTCGCACTCAGAGGCTTGCTGTGTGAAAGGGGTCACAATACAAAAAGTTTGAGAACCACTGCCCTAAGTGCTCCAGTCACTTCAATGGCTCCCAGCTGAAAACTATTCAAGGTCTCACTAGTGCTTTTCAAAGCACTCCATGGGACTGGCTATGCGCTACCTGAGAGATCGCTTCTCTATTCATGACCATAATCTTCAATGACAATTCTACTGGAACCATAGCAATGGATGATGGTCATGAGTTTGGGAGACAGAAGTTTCACAGGAGTTGGACCTTTGCTATGGGGCTCACTCCCACAGGAGAATGACCATGGACATTCAGAACTGAATGCTGAACTCATTTCTTTATTTTAGATTTCCCACAATAATCTCTTCATACAGACACAACACAGCCACACAGAAAGGGTGTGCACAGGCTGGGAAGGGAGACAGCAAGTGACCAATTATTATTGTCCTTTTTAAAAATTACTTGGGAGGCACGGTATGCTAAATCAAAACATTCACAAACCTCACCACCTTCTGCTCCAAGTGCAAGGACCTTGCTTTCTCTAACATATCAGCATGTACTTATATCAAAGAAATCCAAACAACAACAAAAACTCCTACCAAAACAAAAAACTACACTGCAAACACAATTTTCCCCTGGGGAGAGGATGAAAGAGAGCACAAACCATATGGGAAAGATGTTAGTTGCCTCTCCTCATGCACTACGGGAAGGTGCCTGAAATATTTTAGTGATGAGGGTGGTATAAAACCTATACAGACTAAAATAGAATGCTATGAGGATGGGGCCATATAAGAACCTGGGAACATAAATATAGATAGAACTGCATTTGCAAAGGTCTGCTTACTTTTTATAAACCTTTAAGAGAAAAAAATCTCTTGTTAAGGCTCTGTCTATCCCTAAATCTGTCTCCATATCTGCTGACTCAGAGGCTTCAAAAGACACTCTGGCAAGGATACAGCAGGAACTCCTATCTTATCCTCCACAATGAGGTATTTATGTTTCACTGAAAAAATTTTCAGTACCATGACATGTAGCACTCTACGCTGCAGGGCCTCCAGTCACCATCTTGCCCTCCAGGGTTTTCCCCTGCACCTCCCCACCTCCCGCCTCAATCTTTTTCTTCTTTGTAAAATTCTTTTCTGTGCAAGTTTTATAAACAACAAGATAAAAAGGAAAAATAAATAATCCTTGAGGGAAGTGGTTGAACAAGGAGATGGCAGAGTAATTGCTCCCTGTAAGCATAAATTTAAACCATTTTTTAAAGTGTGAAGAGATGCCAGACACTCTAATCATTCATTCACTCATGTAAATATATATCTAGGCAACTTTAAAAAACAACAACAGATCATTCACTCCATTTTGGTAACACACATTATGGTATGTGAACTCCTACACAGGGCATGTGCACACAACAGCCACAGAGAGAAAGCTTTTCTGATGCTTTGATTTGGCAGACTGTCGTTGCTCGCTTAAACAAGATATAAGCATGCGACCCTCCACAGTCTGCACTGGATGTTGGTATATCTTTGCAGGCCTGAGAAGATGAGATCATTTCCCATCCTGCTCAGTTAAAATCAGAGGTGAGTGAGTTCACCATTCTGGTGGATGTCTAAGGAGGGTAAATTTGAGTGCCTGGCATTAAATGAGGATACAGTAGAACCTCAGCGTTACAAACACCTTGGGAATAGAGGTTGTAACTCTGAAATGTTCGTAACTCTGTACAAAACGTTACTGTTGTTCTTTCAAAAGTTTACAACTGAACATTGACTTAATACAGCTTTGAAACTTTACTATGCAGAAGAAAAGTGCTGCTTTTAACCATCTTAATTTAAATAAAACAAGCTCAGGAACAGTTTCCTTACCTTGTTAAATCTTTTTTTTAAACTTTCCCTTTACTTTTGTATTCATGTTTAACACAGTACTGTACTGTATTTGCTTTTTCTTTCTTTCTTTTTTCTTTTTTTGGTCTCTCCTGCTGCCTGATTGCATATTTCCGGTTCCAAATGAGGTGTGTGGTTCACCAGTCAGTTCGTAACTCTGGTGTTCGTAACTCTGAGGTTCTACTGTATTGATATAATAGGCATCACAGAAACCGGGTGGAATGATGATAATCAATGGGACACAGATACAAAATATACAGGAATGATAGAGTACAGTAACTCCTCACTTAACGCTGAAAAATGCGACTTTAAGTGAAACGATGTTAAGCAAATCCAATTTCCCCATAAGAATTAATGTAAATGGGTGGGGGGGCTAGGTTCCAGGGGGAAAAAAACATTGCCAGACAAAAGGCATCATATACATTTTAAATAATTTTAAACAAGCAATTTAATACAGGTATAAGTTTTAAACAATTTTAAAGAAACAATATAATACTACAACCATCACTGCTGAGTATGAAGCTTGGTTGAGGTGGTGGAATCAGAGAGTGGAAGAGGAAGGATTGTCCGGCTGCTCCTCTTGCTGTTCTTGCAAGCACAGGCACTGACTTTGCCGGGTCAGGGGGCTCAACTCTCGGCCCACCTACTCCACCCCTTCCCCCAAGCCCTCACCCTTGACTCGCCTCTTCTCCCCGCCACCTCCTCCCCCTTTACTTCGCATGCTATGTTCTCGCTCTTCCCCCCCTCTCCCCTCCCTTCTGAACGCTGCAAGCCAGCTGATTGCCGCGGGCAGGAGGCAGGGGAGGGAGGGGGAAGGAGTGAGGACTTGGCGCGCAGGCTCCCCTTTCCTCCCCGCCTGCCTCCTGCCCAGGGCAATCAGCTGGTTTGCGGCATTCAGGAGGCAGGGGAGGGAGGGGGAGCCTGCACACCCAGTCCTTGCTCCTCCCCCTTCCCTCCTACCTCCTAAACACCGTAAGCCAGCTGATTGCTGTGGGCAGGAGGTGGCGGGAGGAGGTGGCTGATCCGCGGGGTCTGCCGGTGGGCGGGAGGTGCTGGGGAGGGGGCGGGGGATGTTGGGAGGCTGCCAGCTGTGGAGAAAGCAGGCAGCCAAACAACGTAAGAGTGGAGCATTGCACAACTTTAAATGAGCTGTTCCGTAACTGATCAGCAACGTAACAATGAAACAACGTTAACCGGGACAACTTTAAGTAAGGAGTTACTGTAGGTCACACTGGTGGAGGACTGGTCCTATGTATAAAAGAAATAGAGTCAAATATAGTAAAAAACTTTAATGAATCAAACAGTACCACAGAATTCTATGGATAGAAATTCCATGCTTGAATAAGTACGTAAGTATAGCAATAGGAATATACTACCAACCACGTCACCAGGATGGTGATCATGACTGTGAAAATCTCAGGGAGATCAGAGCAGCTACAAAAAGAGAAAACCCCATAATATTGGGGGATTTAATTTATGCCCATATTGATGGGGTACATGTCACTGCAGGACATAATACAGAGATAAAATTTCTATACACCATAAATGACTTCTTCTTGGACTAGCTTATCCTGAAACCCACAAGAGGAGAGGCAATTCTTGATGTAGTCCAAAGTGAAGCACACAATCTGGTGCAACAGGTGAATATAACTGAACTGCTTAGTAATAGCAACCGTAATGTAAATAAATTTAACACCCTTGAAGGGGGGAAAATACCAAAGAAACTCACCACAATACCATTTATCTTCAAAAAAGGAGAAAAATGAGGAAACAAGTTGATGGAAATTAAAAGGAACAGTCACAAGAGTGAAATGCCTGCAAGCATCATGGAAACTATTTAAAAACATCATAATTGAGGCTCAAACTAAATGTATACCCCCAAATAAAAAAACAATAAGAGGACCAAAACAAAAATGCCAGCATGGCTAAACAACACAGTAAAAGAGGCAGTTAGCGGCCAAAGGATATCTTATAAAAATTGGAAGTGAAATCCTACTGAGGAAAATAGAAAGGAGCATCAACTCTGGCATCTCAAGTGTAAGAGTATAATTAGGCAGGCCCAAAAAGAATTTGAGGAGCAACTAGCAAAAGACATAAAAACTAACAGCAATTTTTGTTAAGTACATCAGAAACAGGAGGCCTGCTAAAGAGTCAGTGGGGCCACTGGATGATCAAAGTGCTAAAGGAGCACTCAGTGATGACAAGACTGTTGCGGAGAAGCTAAATGAATTCTCTGCATTGCTCTTCACTGCAGAGGATGTGAGGAAGATTTTCACACCTGAGCCATCCTTTTTAGGTGAAAAATCTGAGGAACTGTCCCAAATTAAAGTGTCAAGAGAGGATATTTTGGAACAAACTGATAAATTAAACAGTAATAAGACCCCAGGATCTGATGGTATTCACCCAAGAGTTCTGAAGGAACTTAAATACAAAACTGCAGAACCACTCACTAACTGTGGTATGTAACCTCTTGCTTAAATCAGCCTCTGTACTAGATGACTGGTGGACGGCTAATGTAACACTGATTTTTATAAAGACTCCAGGGGCAATCCCAGCAGTTACAGGCCAGTTTGCCTAATGTCAGTACCAGGCAAATTGATTGAAACTATAGTAAAGAACAGAATTATCAGACACATTGATGAACATGATATGTTGGGGATGAGTCAACAGGCTTTTGTAAGGGAAAATAGCGCTTCCCCAATCAATTAGAACTTTTCAAGGGTGTCAGCAAACATGTGGACAAGGGAGGCGAGCCAGCAGGCGAGGTGGCTTAGTGGGTAGCGTGCCTAGTGCCGTATCCCAGCAAGATCTTTCAGTCCAGTCTCTCTTAATACTGGCAGAGGAGTGAGGTGGGCATGGGGCTTATGCCCACTCTGCACCAGGCGCAGTTGGTAGGGGAACCTGGGCGCTCCCACTCCACCGGCCTCCAACCCAGGGCCCTAAGAGGTTCAACAGTGTATGGCACCCTATACTCCTGAGGGTATCCTGTGCCAAAAAAATAAAAATTATGCGCAAAAAAAAAACTGCACACAATATTTTAAAATTCTGCAAAATTCTACAAATTTTATTTGTCAAATAAATGTGGAGGCTCCAGCAGGGCAGTGGGGACTGCCACTGGCTGCACAGAGGTGGGAGATCACTGTGCAGCTCCCCTCCCCAGGACACGGACTCAGCAGTGAGGCTGCACCCAACCCTGACACAGTGCGAGGACTGGACCTGCCCCAGAAACATCCCAGGGCCCTGCCCCTCCGTGCCAGATGCGGGCAGGCAGGTTCAGCAAGGAAGGATCCAAGTGTGGAGGGGCTTAGTGTGGGGGGATCCAGGTGTGGGTTGAGAGGGTTCTGTGTGGGGCAATCTGGGTGTGGGCAGCTAAGTGCGGGATCTGGATGCGTGGGCATCTGGATGCACAGGGGCTTGTTGGGGGGTTCTGGGTGCAATAGTAATGAGACTCTGCAGTGGGGGGTCCGGGTGAAAGTGGTTGGGGCTCAGCGGTCATGGGTCTGGGTATGGGGGGAATAGAGCTCAGCAGGGGAGTCTGGCTGTGGGGGGCTTGGTGAGGGGTCCAGATGCAGAGGGAGTGGGGCTCATGGGTGGGGATCCAGGTGCAGCTGGTTGGGGCTCAGTGGGGTGGGGATCCGAGCCCCTTTAGGGCCCTGGGCTGGGACGCAATGGAGTGGGAGGGCTTGCGTCCCCCTACCCTGGGCACCCCACCTGTGAAGCGTGGCCACCTCCCCACTAATAGGCCAGAGGCCTGAATTGGTCTGGCGCCCACCGGAGCTAGGGCACCAGGCACATTTGCTGTCGCTCCCGGTTGGGAACTAATTCCAACCGGGCTTTTTCCACGGACTCAGCCTGAGTTATAAACTGTGAATTGCCCTGATTGAGGGACTGGGGTAGAAAGACTAATTAAGGCCTGGGCTGATTGTTGGCCAGGCCTGCTAACTGCTCACTGCCCTGATTGTGGGATTGGGCAGAGGGACTAACTGCTACTTGGATTAATAACCAGGAGGGCTCACTAGCCCTGCCCTGTCAGAAGGGGAGAGACACGCGGTCCTCCTTACACCAAACTATACACACAAAAAGATGGGCTGATACCACTCAAGAAAGAGATCTTGGAGCCATCATGGCTAGTTCTCTGAAAACATCTGCTCAGTTTTCAGCAGCAGTCAAAAAAAGGTAACAGAATGTTAGAAACCATTAGGAAAAGGATATGATAATAAGACAGAAATATCATAATGTCACTATACAAATCCATGGTATGCCCACGTGCTGAATACTGCATGCAGTTGTGGTTGCCCCATCTCAAAAAAGATATATTACAATTGGAAAAAGTACAGGGAAGAACAAAAAAAAATGATTGGGGATATGGAACAGCTTCCACATGAGAAGAGATTATAAAGACTTGGACTGTTCATTTTAGAAAAAGAGACAACTAAGGACACATATGATAGAGGTCTATAATATCATGAATGGTGCGGAGACAGTGAATGAGGAAGTGTTATTTTCCCCTTCACATAATACAAGAACCAGGGGTCATGCAATGAAATTTAATAGGCAGCAGGTTTAAAACAAACATAAGGAAGTAGTTCTTCACACAATGCACATTCAACCCATGGAACTCTTTGCCGGGGGATGATGCAAAGGCCGTACGTATAACTGGGTTCAAAACCGAATTAGTATATTCATGACTATTAGCCAACACGGTCAGGGAAACAACTCCACACTCTGGGTGTCGTCCCTAAACCTCCAACTACTAGGAGCTGGGACTGGACTATCACTCAATAGTCATCCTGTTCTGCTCATTCCCTCTGAAGCATCTGGCAATGGCCACTGTTGGAAGACATGAACCATTGGTCTGACCCAGTCTGGCCATTCTTATGTCATCATGGATCTTTTATTGTATTCATTTATCTGGATTTCTACAATACAAAAGGAGGCACCTATCTAAGGTTCTAGGCCAGTATTTCTCAAATGCGGCCACCGTGGTTGCATGCGGCCATCAAGGGGTTTTCCTGTGGCCACGATAGCCTCCTGGGCAGAGATTGGGGAGGGAGCAAAGCAGCGGCCCTTCCTTGCAGCTCTCTGCCGCAACTTCAGCTGTGGGACTCCAGTGACTGGCTTCAGCCCAGGGTGGCAGCCTGTAGGGCTTTAGGAGGGCTGACCTTACTGGGTGCTGTGGTCAAGAAGCAAGGAACAGGATGAGCCTGGGGTGTGAGGCTGCAGAAGGGAGCTTAGAGCAATGGCAGTGGAGCAGCAGGGTCTGGGGGCAATAAGGAGTCCAGGGATGGTGGGGGGCTGGGGAAGGCAGCAGGGGATAGAGGTGATGGGTGGGGGATTAGAGGAGGAAGCAGGGGCCAGATGCACCAAAATGCAGCTGTACTTGATTTTTATTATTGAGTCTGCAAAAGGCGCCCCACATAAATCAATTACAATGATTTGGATGTGTGTATGTGCATATTTATTTGTTTTTCCTAAAGTTAGTTAAGTATTTTAGGAAAATTTGTCAAAGAGGCCACCAACTCTTGCCACTCTGAGGCCACCAAAATTTTTGTTATAAGAACCCCTTTCCTAGGCACCCCTGCCACAAATTACAAGAACACAGATAAAATTTGATTACCCATGATAGCCAGCAGAACTCCTACCTCACAAAACTCCCCTTCCTTACACAGATTTAATCCCCATCTGCAGCAGCACCCCACTTTTCTGCATGATCTAAAGGCCAGCAGATGACAAATGCTTAGAGCCAGGAGGAGGGGAGCTTGTTCCAGAGCAGAAGAAAGCTCTTCAACTAACCCCCATCTCTTCTGAATTGAGGAATGGCACTTTTGAAAATCCGACTACACACTTATCTGCATTTTTAGATGCCTTAAATACCTTTGAAAATCTGGCCCACTGTCCTTACACACATGAATGATGGTTTGCAAGATCAAACCCTAATTTTGCACAGACGTAAAAACTTTTTTAAATGAAGTTCCAAATGGATTATTTGTCCCAGTGACTACTGAGGCCTGGTCTATACTACCCGCCTGAATCGGCGGGTAGAAATCGACCTCTCGGGGATCGATTTATCGCGTCCCGTCGGGACGCGACAATCGATCCCCGAATCGGCGCTCTAACTCCACCAGCGGAGGTGGTAGTAAGCGCCGCCGACAAAAAGCGGCAGAAGTCGATTTTGCCGCCGTCCTCACAACGGGGTAAGTCGGCTGTAATACGTCGAATTCAGCTACGCTATTCACGTAGCTGAATTTGCGTATCTTAAATCGACTCCCCGCTGTAGTGTAGATGTACCCTGAGTGTGATTAAACCTCATCTGGTTCTGATTGCATTACAAACAAAACCCATTTCTCAGATTCACTAGGGCTTCACAATTTACCAACTAAATAAATCTTCATAACACCCATGGGAGATAGGTTTTATCCTCAATTTGCATGTGGGAAAATAGAGACAAGTAGGTTAACAAACCTACTCCTAGGCCACAGGGGGAATAAGTGTCAGAGCCCAAATGGCTCCTAGCTCTCATCTTTAGACTTCACCTTTAAGTACAGCATGTCTAAAAAATATTCCCTCGTCTAAAAAATATGTCTCAAATTTGTACACTGTCTCAAACTTGTACACATCTGGATTTTTTTAACTCATGTAATTTTAAGATAGTCAAACCATTTAAACAGAATTCTCCTGGGCAGAAACTCTATGAAATTTTAGTCTGGAGCAAATTTTCACCGTAAAGTTACAAATGGAGTTTATAATGCATATTGTGAGGTCACACAGATACTGACAGAGACTAGCAATACTTCTCTGATTTATTCTTGTGTGTAAGAACCTGACCATTTCTTTAATGTAGTTAACAAGACCATTACCCTTTTCGTCCTGCACTCTTTTTAAATTAAGAGTGAATTTTTATGTTTGTGAGATATGAGACAATCAGGAGTCAGACATGGAGAGAAACCCAGACCGCTGAATTTTTAAGGCCTCAATCTGCTCCCACTGATATCAATGGAGGTAAAATCAATCAATTATTTTTCATTGTGAGTGAAAGATTTATCTCTGCCATCACTGGGCCTCCCTTTTTGTGTCTGCTGTTACTGCCACTTAAATGTCTAAGTCTCAGACAAAGGCACAAATCATCTAGGTTACAGGATCTGCAAGTACAAAAAGATTCACCCGCTCATGAAAAATTGTCCCGATGTTCCTTCCACAGGAAATCAGACCCTGAATGCTAGGATTCCAATGCAAAAGCGCTACTTATACTCTCACGGTCTCTGACTCTGAATCTATTTTCTCACAATATTCCAAGTCATTTCTGAAGCACAATTTGAATATTCCTGTTTCATCTTCTGTTTTGTTTTTTTCAATTAATTTTGAGTTTCACTACTCCAAATCAAATGTCCAAACCTAGCCCAGTCTGGTAGTGATCAAAAGTTGTTAGCTTCTACCGAGCAGCATAGGTGAACAGAGTTTGGCTATTTCACTCCAGTTACCAACGGAACAGCAGCCACATCACAAAAGCCACCAAGTGACCCTTCCAGGTCAGAACTGAGCTATCTTGGCTGCAGTGTAAGAAAGGCCTTACCGCTGCTGTATCTACTGGATGTAATCTGTAGATGGAGAACTACAGTCACCAGGACTGTCCAATCAGCACTTTTCGCAAGCATTTCAAAAATCAAATAATTTTACTGAGAGCCACCAGAGCTGAATATGGCATATATTTATTGAATTATTTATTGGGATATTTATTGGGAGATTCCTGCATAATCTGAGCCCTTTCCAGATTATAGATGTACACAGAAGTTGAGGCCAACATTTTCAAGACTGTCCACTAATTTGGGGCACCCAACCTGACACACTTGGGGTATTGATTTTCAGAGGTGTTGAGCACTCACAACTCCAATTCAAACCAGTAGTGATGGTCAGCATCTATGAAAATCTGGTCCAATGTACCGCCAGTTGGGGCACCCAAAATTAGTGGACTCTTCTGAAATTTTATTCAGAGCCTACTGTTCAGGGCATCTGAGTGCCCACAACTCCAGCTGAAGCCAGTAAGAGCTACAAGTGCAGATGGGAACTCAAACTGAAATATCTAAAATTACAATACTTACTACTTAGAAACTGTGCAGAATATTTTTGGGAGGGCAGAAGGAACCCTACACCATGAATCTAACTTTCACCTGGATAGGTCTGTCTGATATGGAATCAGCATTCATGTCCTAGAAAGGCCTTGGATAATTTTGGTAGATACAAGCCTCAGTTACTATAGTATGCTATTCTGCCTTTTCTTTATTGTCTTTGATCTTAAGTTGACTTGATCTTAATTCTAACTAATCAGTGAGTTAGCTGATAGTGGAGCTCTCTATGACCATTAAATGTGAGGGTCTGTGTGCATTTGTATTAGAAATCCCTAATCAAGAGTTTATAACTCAACCATAAAAATTTGTTCAAGGCTGACACAGCTGGCATGCAAGACCTACCTACCTACGTGTATTTCTGAAGTCCTATCATTCCAGTATCTGTGCTGTCTCACTAAGGAAGGTTTTTTTAAACTAAATCTGACAAGAGAGAGTTTGAATTCTGTTTGGAGTGCAAAATAATTACATGTCGCTGCCTTGTTCCCAGATAATGTTATTAAAAACACCAGCCTCAGGCAAATGCTTCTCATACACAACTGCTTTTTTTCAACTGCTAGCATACAACTACTCACATTTGAGTTCAATTCCTGTATCAGTCTTGATGCGACACTGTTCCTTTCAGGGTGCAGGTTTGCTACATTCATTAACATTGGGTCACTTAAAAAAAATTAAACTGCTCTTGTAATTCAAATATTGGCTATGAATTTGAACTGGAACAATGCAACTCTGAAGTCCATAATTTTATCTGTTTTGGTGCTTTTTTGGAAAGGTAAATAAAAATTAGTTATTACTGTTAGGAACCTAACTCTTGTCCCCATGGCTGTATGACAGAAAGCATTGGACAGGGTGAAATAGATGTCTTTCTTTGCAGTGGTTTAGGAATATGTATCCAGAGATCAATTCAACTCTGGTGTATGGTTTATTTAGAACCTTTCCCCCTCCAAAAGAGAAATGGATAAGGATGCCCTTTCTTCCCCACTACACTTCACCCTGGACATTGTGTTACATAATAACTCAGAAATATAGGGCATAAATATAGAGTGGGCAGAAAACAAAATTGTTTTTCTTGCAGGTAACATTCTGCTATACATCAAAGCCAAATATCTCAGTGCTTTCAGTGCCTTTACCCAGGACAGGAATTCAGCCTAACCTCTAGCTGAAAAATAAACACACTGAAGACAGAAGCCACAATAAGACAATATCCACCTTCAGCAATCCAGGACCTTGGGTCTTGTAAATTGAGTTAACAGGGCTTCTGGTATCTTGAAAAACAACTGTACAAAGTGGGCTGAAATCTGTTCTCAGTCACATCTATAAATCCAGAGCAATTCCATTTATGCCAGTGGATGTATTCTAAATTTACACTAGCTTAACTGAAAGCAGATTTTTGTCCCAAAGTCTGTATAAGACAAAAACCTACTTCAGTTTGTTCACCTCTTTTATTTGTTTGAACAGATGACCAATTCTCCTTCTAACCCCAACACACAGAACAGGGTTATTTGAAATGAATGCCCTGCCAAGATTCCTGTTCCTTTTCTGGAATCATCCCAATACTCCCAAAAAGAATAGTGTTTCAAATTCATCTCAAGGAGAGATAAAGAACAGAATCACATATGAGCTCCCGAATTACAGCAAAGAAAACAAGGGACTGGTACTTCCAAATTTCAAACAGCTCACCTAAAATATCCAATATACGAAATATCAGATACCACACACTACTTGTGGCACCTTAGAGACTAACAAATTTATTAGAGCATAAGCTTTCGTGGGCTACATCCGAAGAAGTGGGCTGTAGCCCACGAAAGCTTATGCTCTAATAAATTTGTTAGTCTCTAAGGTGCCACAAGTACTCCTGTTCTTTTTGCGGATACAGACTAACACGGCTGCTACTGTGAAACCTGTCACACACTACTTGTATGTGTATGGAGGGGAGGGGGAAACAGCTCTTCCAGCTTCATTATGGAAGTCAATATCCTTCATATATAACTGAAAGATCAAAGCAGTAATCTAGACACTCATGTAGTACAAAAACACCTTAATTTGGAAACACAGAAAAGAACAAATTGGTTATGAAACATTTCCTGCCCCATCCATGACACCACAGCAAGATGGGAACAAAATTAAATTACTCACCTACATCAGCTCCTTCAGGTTCAGACTTGAAAGTGTTTGAGCAACTCAGCAAATAACAAAGATCAGGAGTGAATTCCTGGCACACTGAAGTCAATGGCAAAATTCCTATTGACTTCAATGGGCAGAGGATTTCAACCCTGCTTTTTATGATTATCTTCATCCACAATGTTGCCTGTATACCACAATGCACTGGATATAAACACACAGACAAGTATGAAAATGAAGTGCAAAAACTCAGAAAGGCAGGCAGGTATAGCAGAGAAAAAGAGAGCTGAAATAGGTAAGTCACACCACAAAGAAAAATAGGAAGCAGAATTTCAAGGTAATGTAGAAGTGGAAGGTGGTCAGACCTTCCAAAATGCCACTCTCCCCCCACCCCCATCAGCAGAAAGTTCCAATGCAAAGTCAGCATGTGTTATTTCACTATCATCACAATCACCAACAAAATTAATTCAAGCAGCCCTAACCGCTGCTGTAAGGAAGGGAGCTAAATTTTCTAGGAGTGTCCCAGATCTAATTATCTAGTCACACATATTTTATAACATCTTACAGAAAACCTTCAATATATACTGTACTTTGATAAAAGGACAAGAATAATATGTTCTGAGATGTACTCCCTCATCTCTACCAAACAGCAAAGAGAGAGAGGGCGAGAGTCTGAAAATTAACAATAGCAGCAAGAAACAAGTCACTACACTATGGCTCATAAGAGAAAAACTTACAATTACAATATACCTAAACGTAGCTTTCATCCAGACAACATCACACGATCCATTGTTTACAGCCAAACTCTAAGATACAACCGCATTTGCTCCAATCCCTCAGACAGAGACAAACACCTACAGGATCTCTATCAGGCATTCTTAAAACTACAATATCCACCTGGTGAAGTGAAGAAACTGATTGACAGACCCAGAAGGGTATCCAGAAGTCACCTACTTCAGGACAGGCCCAACAAAGAAAGTAACAGAACGCCACTAGTCGTCACCTACAGCCCTCAACTAAAACCTGTCCAGCACATCATCAAGGATCTACAACCTATTCTGAAGGATGATCCCTCACTCAAAACAGACCTTGGGAGACAGGCCAGTCCTCGCTTACGGAGAGCCCCCCAACCTGAAGCAAATACTCACCAGCAACTACACATCACACAACAAAAACACTAAGCCAGGAACCAATCCCTGCAATAAACCCTGTTGCCAATTCTGTCTGTATATCTATTCAAGGGACACATTCATAGGAACCATCACGTCAGCCACACCATCAGGGGCTTGTTCACCTGCACATCTACCAATGTGATATATGCCATCATATGCCAGCAATGCCCCTCTGACATGTTCATTGGCCAAACTGGACAGTCTCTACGCAAAAGAATAAATGGACACAAATCAGACGTCAAGAATTGTAACATTCAAAAACCAGTAGGAGAGCAGTTCAGTCTCCCTGGACACTCATTAACAGACGTAAAAGTGGCAATTCTTCAATAAAAAAACTTCAAAAACAGTCTTCAACGAGAAACTGCAGAACTGGAATTAATTTGCAAACTGGACATCATCAAATTAGGCCTGAATAAAGACTGGGAGTGGCTGGGTCACTACAAAAAGTAATTTTCCCTCTGTTGACACTCACACCTTCTTGTCAACTGTTGGGAATAAGCCACTTCCACCTTGATTGAATTGGCCTCATTAGCACTGGCCCCCCACTTGGTAAGGCAACTCCCATCTTTTCATGTACTGTAATATATATACTGCTTACTGTATTTTTCACTCCATGCATCTGATGAAGTGGGTTTTAGCCCATGAAAGCTTATGCCCAAATAAATTTGTTAGTCTCTAAGGTGCCAGAAGGTCTTCTCTTTTTTTTAATGTAGCTAAAGAAAACGAGAAATACAAGACATAGAAAAGTTCACAGCTTTGATTGGGATATTGTCACAAGACTGATAAGAGCCAATGAGTTACTTATAATACACAAAGACCAAGGAGACAACAATAACCTTGAGCTAAAACCACACTGTGGGCTATCTCTTAGGTCCTGTCTACACTGGCAAGTTTCTGCACACTAAAGCAGCTTTCTGCACGGTAACTCCCAAGGTGTACACACTGCCAAGCCACTTAGTGCACAGAAACCGCACAACTGTACCACTTTAAAAAAAACACCCCAATGAGAGGCGTACAGCTTTCTGTGCCGGGGCTACAGCGCTGCGGTGCTAGTGTAGACACCGTGGCGATTACGGCGCTGCAATTGGCCTCCAGGAGGTGTCCCACAATGCCTGTTCTTGTTTATAGAGCCTGATTCAGCATCACTGAAATTAATGAGAGTTTGGCCATTGACTTCAGTATTGAAGGATCAGACCCATACTCAATTATTAACAACTACATCTCTCTACGTACTGACATGGCCCTCATCACTGTGGCACCTGAATGTATTGCATTCTTTAATTAATTTACTCTCACAACCCCCTTGTGGAAACTGTTATTTGTATAATGTGTTATATTGTTATTAATGTTACTGACGGGGAACTGAGTCAGAGAGATTAAGGCCAGAATTGTAATGGTATTTTGGTGCCTAAAGATGCAGAAAGGTGCCTACTGGGATTTGAGATAGGCAGTTTGGCACCCAGGTGCTTCAGAACATCTCACTAGACACCAATGAGTCAACAGTGTAACACAGTTGCAAAAAAAGCAAACATTATTCTGGGATGTATTAGCAGGAGTGTTGTAAGCAAGACATGAGTAGTAACTCTTCCACTCTACTCCGTGCTGATTAGGCCTCACCTGGAGTATTGTGTCCAGTTCTGGGCACCACATTTCAGGAAAGATGTGGACAAATTGGAGAAAGTCCAAAGGAGAGTAACAAAAAATAGTAAAGGTCTAGAAAACATGACCTATGAGGAAAGATTGAAAAAATTGGGTTTGTTTAGTCTGGAGAAGAGAAGACTGAGGGGGGACATGGTAATAGTTTTCAAATACATTTTCAAGACTGTTACAAGGAAGAGGGAGGTAAATTGTTCTTGTTAACCTCTGAGGATAGGACAAGAATCAATGGCTTAAATTGCAGCAAGGGCTGTTTAGGTTGGACATTATTAAAAACTTCCTGTCAGGATACTTAAGCACTGGAATAAATTGCTTAATGACATTGTGGAATCTCCATCATTGGAGATTTTTACGAGCAGGTTAGACAAACACCTGTCAGGGATTCTCTAGATTAGGGGTTCTTAAACTGGGGGTCGGGACCCCTCAGAGCGTCCTGAGGTTATTACATGGGGGGGTCACCCCAAACCCCGCTTTGCATCCAGGATTTATAGTGGTGTTTAATATATAAAAACATGTTTTTAATTTATAAGGGGGGGTCGCACTCAGGGGCTTGCTATGTGAAAGGGGTCACCAGTACAAAAGTTTGAGAACCACTGCTCTAGATAATATTTACTCCTGGCACGACTGCAGGAGATGACCTCTCGAGGTCCCTTCCAGTCCTATGAATCTTTGGGTGCCTAAATATCTTAAAAATCTGGCCCAAGTGACCTGCCCAAGGTCTTTGCAGAAATTAACTGAGTCCAGATCTCCTGGGTCCTAGGCTGATGCCTCCACCACAAGTCCATCCTTCCCTTCCTTTCTCAAGTATCAGAAATCTACTAAATAACCAACAATCAGTGTTTAAAAACTACTGACAACTATTTGTGGACCTATCGGTGTAAAACAACAACTGTGCCAAACACCTATGTATATAACACTACTGCATCTAGTAGCTGGATATACTGTTAAGAATAACAATATTGCACTATATACATCTTTGTTCTTATCTTTATATAACCAACCACACCCAAAACATATAGACCTGTGTACTTTACATTAACATTTACCTAAAAATATCCCAGTTAAAAATACGGTTTTTAAAAATAGAAAGTTATAAATGGAAAAAACAGTTGCACACTGGATGCAATTGCACATTATTTCACGGGAAAAGATCATAAGCAGTATATTAATAAGTGATTTGAAGGATGACAAGAAATCTGGCATTTTAAAGTCTTTTTACAGTCAATGACATAATGGACTGTAACAACCTTCTGTTGGGTTAATAATCATCTGTTTTAAAGTCTTTAAATATATTGTATTGGATTAAATACCTTTATACTACCAAATCACAAGAAACCCTCTCCTGAGAACTTTAACATTTTCTGTCCTTGTTAATCATGATTTGATATCTTCACTCCTTATGACACCTTATTAACATTAGACTGTAAGCTTGTACAAACACAGAACAGAAAGATGGTGCCTATTCCAAGGATCGCATAAATTCTCAAAGGAGAGATTTATTTCACATTAAAATAAATCAATTAACTTGGGGGGGGAATGTTAAAACAACATCAAGGCACAAATTCTGCCCTTTCTTATATCTGGCACCATTCCATTGAGCTAAACAAGAAATTCAGAGTTGAGTTGAACACTCCATTTTTCCCTCACTGAAGTGACCTTTTCACTAATAATCCACTAACGAGAATACACCAAGGCAATTAAAAACACCTTTTGGAAACATACCTTTTTGGATTCTCTATTGTGTGTTGGATGAGTCTGCGCTGAATTTTCCTAATTTGAGGCCCCTATGTGGAACTTAATGGCTTAGGCTAGGATCTTCAAAGGTGCCGGGATCTCTTTGAAATTCATTGAAATTGGGTGCCTAACTCCCTCAGTCTCCTTTGAAAATCCCAGTCTTAAGGTGTTTGATGTATGGAGTTCTTACAGGATCAGGCTTTTGGATTTATGAGGAGAGGCTGAGGGAACTGGGATTGTTTAGTCTGCAGAAGAGAAGAGTGAGGGGGGATTTGATAGCAGCCTTCAACTACCTGAAGGGGAGTTCCATAGAGGATGGAGATAGGCTGTTCTCAGTGGTGGCAGATGACAGAACAAGGAGTAATGATCTCAAGTTGCAGGGGGGGAGGTTTAGGTTGGATATTAGGAAAAACTTTCTCACTAGGAGGATGGTGAAGCACTGGAATGGGTTACCTAGGGAGGTGGTGGAATTTCCTTCCTTCGAGGTTTTTAAGGTCAGGCTTGACAAAGCCCTGGCTGGGATGATTTAGTTGGGGATTGGTCCTGCTTTGAGCCGGGGGTTGGACTAGATGACATCCTGAGGTCCCTTCCAACCCTGATATTCTATTCTATGATTCTATGACTGTAAGCTGCATGAGTAGGAATTTATATCAGTACAGTGCTGAGCACAATGTCAGCTCATTGTAATACATAATACTAGTCTGAATTACATTAATGTGAATCCACTGGAATTCCAGTGGAATCAGAGGAGTTACACACTGATATAACAGCAGAATTTTAGTCTATTGTGCCACAGTACTGACACAGCATTGCCCTATGTCAGAGGGCAACTACAGCAGCAAATGATTTTAGATAAGATATGAGATAGGTGAAGACAGATTTTCAGCCTTCTCTCACAAATTCCTGGCTTCTATCAGTTTAAACCAAGTCCCAAAGTTACTGTAACTTATCTGTGGGTGTAGCCTTGCCAAAGCCCTTTGCTTCTACAGATTCACAAGTACGTACAGTCTTCTACTAAAGCTTCGTAGGTTTATTTCCTTAAATGGCTAAGCCAGCTGTGCTTGAATTTAGTGGAAGAGGCATGACAACAAAACAGCTTTAACAGGCTGGTAGGATGTGTAGTCTGAAAAGAAGTAATGTTAGGCAAAGTATTGATATACAGTGCTAGTCCACTGTGATAGGTTGATAAATACTACATATCCCTTTAGGCAATTCAGTAGAATTATTCATTCCATGTTCCACTCTTAGTTCTACATTCCCCTTTCCTACCTAAATCAGCTCCACTCTCCTTCCTCACTTACATTTGTTAGCCAAGGAAGCTCCTTGTGTGTATAATGAATTATTTAAGGGAATAGCTTAAAGCCTTTCCTTAAAACCAAGTTCATCCAAAATTTTCTGCAACTTACAAAGACAGTATTAAGTTACAGGCATTGCTTGTGGATGGCTCAAGTAAGTATGAATGTTCAGCTATGTTTAATCTTCAAAACAAGCTCCAACTCTATGGGGTCTCAATGCTAACACGCTGATGTAAGAAATGCAAACAATCGACAACTACCTGCTACGGAAACATAAAATAATCTGCACTCCATTGAATACTTGATAATACTTGTATGAAACTGCACTGAGTAGTTGATATTGGCACAGCAAAACAAAGCAAGACTCAATGGGACATGTGAAATTATGTCTTTCCAACCAGTGAGGCATAAATAGGCATGGATGTGTAATTCGTGGCTGATTTGCTTGATGTGTGGGAAACAGAAATGCCATGTTGTTGCAGGTGCTTTGCAAGCAAATACAAGGCCTAGTCAATTGTTGAAAAAGCCAGACTTATGGTGTTTCAAAGGAACATCAGTCAAAAGAAGATTGCACACCACAACTAAAGAATAAAAATATCCAGGTATGGCTATCCCTAGGAATGGAGCACTCATAAGCAACTGCAAAACGCTAACATGCCACTACACAGCCCACAAAGCCAGGAGTAGCCTTCAGAAGGCTTATGGAGCATTTCTGGTGATGACAGGCACTTGCAACTAGGCACTGGCAATTTTGCCTGGGAACGCCACTGGGCTAATGCATGTTAACAAATTACTTTGTATGAGCCTGATCCTGAAAGGTACAGAACACTGGCCATGTATATTTCTTCAATGGAAGTTTAGGGTGCATAGCACCTCTCAGGACCAAGCCCTATATTTGGAGCTGGGATTAGCAGCAGAGATGATGAACGAGGCAGTGAAACAGAGAGTTTATGTGACCAAGAGAAGCCGAGGTGGGAAGTTACTTCGGAAGAAGATTAAAAATATGAATGGTCTTCATCAAATTGACTATTCAGTTTTAGAGTAATAAGGATATTTGTTAATTACACAGAGCCCCAGAAATGCACTTAGTGCTTTACAAGCAGATAAAAAGAAAGAAAGAGACTCTGCCCCAAAGAGCTTTCAAGCTACATTTTAGACATGATGCAACATGTGAGAGCAAAGAGCTCTTTAGGTCAGCACTGTAAAGCGTCTGGGAAGCAAAAGATGAGAGGCAAATTTGGTGTGTGTAAAATAATCTATCATCCTCTATACATTTTTTTAGAAGGTTACTGTAAATTCACCAGACCTACATGTAAGAGGGAAACACGGTAACAGGAAAATAAAAAATAAGGAACAATTCTTGGATTGAAAGCTTGAATGAAATGTTGTTTTTTTTTAACTTTGTTTTGCAGTCTCTCAGCAAATGCCTTGTGTAAACCATGGTCTGCAAGTCCACACTCCCTGCCGCTGGGCTGCATGCAGGAGACAGCATTCTCTGTAGCTGGACACCCATAAAACCTCTTGGGCTATGTAATCACAGAGGCTGTTCCTGTGTCTGAGTAGGCATCACCTCTCAGCAGTGATCACACAGCACTGATTTAAGGCAAAACATGAGTAAACATGAGCATACGTTTTTGACTCATAGCTATGCCATGCACATTTGGTGATCCATCAGATCCCAGAAGATAAACAGAATGAGATGGGGTCACCTCTTGGTGGGAACATCTCCAAGCAGCAACTCAGAGCAGGAAGGAGCTGGTGTTGGTGATTGAGTAGGTGCACTCATCCCTCGGACTCATGCTTATCCAGTGCCCTGTAGTGCGGTAGGGGGCACTGTACTGCTTTCAGAGGAGATATAAAGCTATGATACCATTACTACTATCCTCTTCACAGGAGTAGAGAGTGGTAGCTTTGGTGTCCTAGCCATGTTCCATCTCAGGTAACTACTTCCTGCCTAGCTAAATTCCCCTGCAATATTGAGCCAACAAAGTATTATACATTTCCTGTACTAAAGTATCATGTAGTAGATCCCAGTGCATTTCTGCCAATGACTGAGAGCCCCACTGAAGTCAACGAGGCTGCGTGCAGGCACAGTGGTGCACCCAAACACAATCAACTTCAGGAGCAGGACTTCAGTTTGTTAACTAATGTAACATGTTCCGGGCTAAAGGGCACTATGGAAATGTAAAGTTTCCATTATCATTTGCTTGTCAAATGAAGATCTGGTACACTGTAGTTTGCACCATACATTACACAGAAGAATTGTGCCTGTTTTGTTTAAAACACATAGCAATGGTGCATTTTAATAA
Organism: Trachemys scripta elegans; assembly: GCF_013100865.1. Taxonomy (NCBI): domain Eukaryota; kingdom Metazoa; phylum Chordata; order Testudines; family Emydidae; genus Trachemys; species Trachemys scripta. The sequence continues at coordinate 21,967,567 of NC_048298.1, read as the reverse complement.
CTGACTGCTGGTCCACACTGGGGCGGGGGATCGATCTAGGAAACGCAACTTCAGCTACGAGAATAGCGTAGCTGAAGTCGACGTTTCCTAGATTGAACTAAGTTTACTTACTGCAGGTCCACGCGGCGCAGGCAAGCTCCCCCGTCAACAGCGCTTCCTCCTCTTGGCAAGCAGGAGTTCCGCAGTTGACGGGGAAGTGCTTCTGGGATCGATTTATCGCGTCCAGATGAGACGCGATAAATCGATCCCAGAAGATCGATCTCTACCCGCCAAATCAGGCGGGTAGTGCGGACCTAGCCTGAGTGCATCTCATACAAAGGGGAGTTCATTGTTCTAGAAGAACGGAGGCTTTGAAAGAAGGAACATGCAAACAATTGACCTGCATTGTGATTGCAGAACCTCCACTGAATTTACACACAAACGTTATGCAGTGTTTTCCCCATGAAACAGAAGACACACCCAGCCACTCTGAGGAACAACTATTTCTTAGGCAAATCCTTTCCCCACCCGTAGCTCTTTCCAGCTAGAGACCCTGACCAGAGGGGGAGAAGGATTTGATGGTCTTACACAAGGTGTTCACACACGGTGTGTTGAACACAGCTCTACTGGGCTTCCCACTCACCCAAGCAGATATTCCCCATGCCCCCCCACTTCCATCCCAGCCTCACCCAGGGCAGGAGATCCTTGCTGCTGCCCCAGTGCTCCAGAGGAGGGGAGCCCCATTCCTGTTTGGGGGTGGGAAGAGGATTCCATGCCACTTTTCCTTTCTCTCTGAGGAGGAGGGCCTATTGCCCAAGTGTGAGTGTGTGGGGTGGGAGGGAATGGCCACAAGGAAAGAGCCATGTCATGGTGTGCCTTAGGCTCCGGATTGCCTTAGTGCTTGTGGTGATAGATTGTAAAGCTGATCATATTTCCAAAATAAACTTTTTTTTTTTAAAAAGTTACAGTACAGTGTGTCTCTCTCAGGCCACTTCAATGGGCTAGTAGAAGTTCAATACAAGCCTGTATAGTAGTGATGAATGAGTTTCACTTATTTTTCCACCAGCACTAAAAACAAATACAAATTAAGAACATATGAATGGCCATATTGCATCAGATCAATGGTCAATCCAGACCCAGCATCCTGTCTTCCGATCGTGGCTGCTGCCAGATGCATCAAAGTGAGTGAACAGAACAGAGCAATTCCCAAGTGATCCATCCCTGGCCGTCCAGTCCCAGCTCCTGGCAGTTGGGAGGTTTAGGGACACCCAGAACATAGGGCTGCGTCCCTGACCATCTTGGCTATGAAGGTATGTAATTCTTTTTTCAACACAGTTATACTTTTGGCCTTCACAACATCCCCAGGCAATGAGATTCACAGGTTGACTGTGTGTTGTGTGGAGAACTACTTCCTTATGATTTTTTTAAATATGCTCCCTATTAATTTCATTGGTGACCCCTGGTTCTTGTGTAATCTGAAGGGGAAAATAACTCTTCCTTATTCACTTTCTGCACACGATTTATGATTTTATAGACCTCTATCATATCCGTCCTTAGTCATCTCTTTTCTAAACAGAATAGTCCCAGTCTTTCTAATCTCTCCTTATTGGAAGCTGTTCCATATTCATCCATACTCATTTTTGTTGCCCTTCTCTGTACTTCCTCCAATTCTAGGTATCTTATTTTTAGATTAAACCTCTCATTTATGTTACTTGGGACTCCCACACTTAACTATTTACAATATATTTCTACAATGCAATTTATTTTGGGAGAACACATTCTTTAGCACACTTTCATCTGTACAAGTCACTGCATGGTGGCCCTGCTGCGTTACTGATAAAGCTTTTGGTTTACAAGAAAAGTAAATTGTATCTGGGATTCGTCACTGAAGGAAAGTGATTAAAATTAAGCACCTATAAAAATCTTTTACTCTGGCAGTCAGCAGGATTCCTGGTGACCAATGCACAAGAGTCTTTTCTTTAGAGATTCAAGACCCAGTGCAACCTTTGGTATAAGTGTATGTTTACTTCAGTGGAGAGGTGCCTACTTTGACCCTCCATCCTTAAAAGCCAAAGAAACCATCTGAAGATGAGAATAAATCCAAACCAGATTTAATGGAAAATACTGTCAAAAATACAATCTCATTACATTTATCATAGAATATCAGGGACCTCAGGAGGTCATCTAGTCCAACCCCCTGCTCAAAGCAGGACCAATCCCCAGACAGATTTTTACCCCAGTTCCCTAAATGGCCCCCTCAAGGATTGAACTCACAATGCTGGGTTTAGGTGGCCAATGCTCAAACCACTGAATTATCCCTCCCCCTCTATAGAGGAAGCAGTGTGTTCTAGTGCATCGGGCACCGGACTAGCAGTCAGGAGACATGGGTCTATTCTTGGCAGTTTCACTGACTTGGTGTGGCACTTTGGGCAAGTCACTTCACCTCGCCATGCCTCTGTATCCCTCCCACCATTTATTTAGACTGTAATGTCTTTGGGGCAGGGACTGTTTCTCATTAAGTGTGCGTACAGTGCAAGCACAATGGGACCCAATCTCAACTAGGGTTTGTAGACACCACCATAATATACTAATAATATAGTGAATGCCCTCAGAGATGGCTTAATTTCTTTTCAAGACTAGAAAAAGAACACTAAACAATTGTATTGGAGAAGCACAATTCTAATCCTAATGATAACTCACTTTTAGAGAGCTCCTCTCATCCCAGAGAGTTTAACAGATTTAAGATGTTATACAAACTATACCCTTATCCATGGCCAAAATGCAGTCTTTTGTGGGGAAACATAGCAATTTATTAGCACCTCTTAGAAGCAATATATATCAGATTATATTAGGAAGTGAAGACGAATACCATATGAGTGAGACTCCAGAAAGAATGAGGGCAGGCAAAACATAATTTCTTGGATTGAAATTTATTGGAATTTGGCCATGACACCAAGGTTAACAAGCTATAAGAAGTATCATGGAATCTTCAGTTACATCATCTTGTGTACGTTTTTTAGAATATGGAAGCTCTTCAGATATCACTATAATGAGCACAATATAGATGCCTAGAGACACAGATGTAAAGACCGCTGTTTTCATACCTCATCTGCAACTCAGCTTCCCCAGTAGCACATTCCTTAGCACCCATATATAGGCTTGGAAGGATTAGATTTTTATTGGCAAATGTTGGTAAATGTCAATTTCCCATAAACACACAAACCAACAAAAAACATTTCCATCAATAATTACCCAGTATCTAAATTTACAAACAGACAAAATAAGAAAAATGCTGCTTGAGAACTTATTAGGTTTGATGTAAAGAGTATTTACTTTGATATTTTGCATGTGATGTTGACAATTTGTGTTTAAATGATTATAAAGCTTTACCATTTTTCTTCTCAATGCTCATTAAATTGTTATTGTCTGCCCCCCCCATAATTTCCCACAACTATGAAAATTTCAATTGATAAACATTGAAAAAATGTTTAAAAATAAACATTAATATTATCTATCAAAATTATAAAAAAATATAAATGAAATTCTGCCAATCCTACCCATATAAATTCAGAGGGAAGACTGCCACCCTCTATTCACCAACTTCACCAATTTCTGCAGCAATTAGTTGTTTGGAAGTCTTCAACTGACCAAGCTGAACCTACTTGGCCATGAGATCTGAAGAACAGCAAAAGCTGGCGCTCTTTGCTCACATACAGGATATACTCTCTTGCTTTTTATTTCCTCAGACTTTTACATGCTTGCACATTAATGTTACTGCCATTAAAAAAACAGCTACAATGCCTCATAAAGTAAAGTCTGGTCAAAAAATTCCAATATCTCCAGTAGATATTTACAGAAAGCATTTCAAAAATCTTTGTGCTCAGTGGCTCTGAATTAACTACAATTATTTCAGTATCCCACCTTCATATGAATAACACAAACATTCAATGTAATCACAAATCTAGCAAACCTTATTGAAAACTAATAAAAGAAAAATAATATCTTGATTTTCCTTTATTTTCCCAACACAGCTTCCAGGGCTGCATTGCATTTTTTCCCTGAAATCTTTTTATGCTATTTTTACTGGAAGATGACCAAAACAGAGTGAGTTTGGAAACAACTCTTTATACTGGCTTATCAGAAATTCCTACAGTTCTTTTAAAAGTTGACAAGGGGGGAAAATGGCTTTTCACAAGTAAATGAAGCAGATAAACTATAGAGGAAAAACTGAACTGTTCAGGAAATGTTCAAACAATATATGTTACAGAGAAGGGTCCTTCCAACAGGCTGCACTTATGTAACCCACACACCTTCTGGGTTCTGTCCCATCTAGTGGCATCGATACCACTTAAAGAGAAAGAGATAAAATGAGTCTGCTCTACAGCCTTAACTAACAGGCAGCTGGCTTTTAGCTCATGTGGTAGAGAGGTTCATGCACTAAAATCCAGAGGCCCCAAGTTCGATCCTGCCTGCCAACAACCGGGGTCTGTCAGTGTTACACTTATACCAGCAATATTCATAGCTGTAATTCACTGCAAGGGGAGCTCAACCATGGGTAGCAATGGTGGAAGCTCGGTGTAGCCAGGACTTAGGCATTTTTTCCTTTAGTTTCTAACCATACCGCCCAAATTCTGTCTATAGTACAGCTTCTGCCAGTATATCTGCACCAGTAGTAAGTATCGGTTTTAAAGCTTGTTAGTGTAGACCAGGCTAATGTGGTATAGAATGTTCCCAGTTAAAAATGTTTCATTAAAAAATAGGGTTGTGGCTTAATCCTGATTTATTATTGTTATTTGTGTTGCTTTGGCAGCTAGAGACCCCAAATAAGAGTCATTATACTAACTACTGTAATAAAAAAGTAGTCTGTGCCCCAAAGAATTTTTAATTTTAGTGCATGATCAGAGACAACAGGTGGATACAACAAACATGGGTGGAGGGAGGAAGGGCAAAGTAACAGTGAAACGATCATGGTTAACATAACAGAATGCTTAATAGTCATAACACACCAATTATCTAGCCATTGACCACTGTATTGTAGGTATCAAGGCAGAGGTGAGTTTTAAGGCGGGATCCGAAGAAGGATAATGTTGTAGCTTTGCAGGGAATTACCTGAATTATTACACTCAGCCTAACCAAAATCCCCTAACAATTTAAGTGGATAATGTGTTCTCCACTTCCTGTCCTATTCTGTTGTGTAGTACTTCTGTAAGCTATTAAACAGCTGCTGTGGATTTCAGTCCAGAAAGAGTGCACTTATATGATGTGCAGGTATAGATTTTATTTTAATTTGATTAAGTTTGTAACATACTTCCGATGAGACAAAATATACTGCTAGATATTCTTATAAAAAATACGACACAGGATAAACTACAAAGGGCCTGATTCTCTTTCTCACTAAGGCATCATTTCGGCAGTGTAAAGGGGCCTTAAAGTGGGTGTGATTTACATTTGCAATGACCAAGGTCTGGTCTACACTAGAAAATTAGGTCAGCTTTACTATGTCTCTCAGGGGAGTGAAAAATCCACACCCCTGAGCAGCATAGTTAAGCCGACCTAACCCCCAGTGTAGATTGCTAGGTCGATAAAAGAATTCTTCCATCGATTTAGCTACCACTTCTCGGGGAGATGGATTACCTATGCTGATGGGAGAACCCCTCCCATCAGGAAGAGTGGTGTCTACACTGAAGCCAACCAGTGGCACAGCTGCAGAGATGCAGCTGTAGCGTTTCAAGTGTAGACAAGCCCTTAGTGTGAATAAGAAGCAGGCCCTTGTATCTATCAGGGCCATAACCAGGATGGGGTGAATGGGACAGCCGCCCAGGGCTCATAAGTACATGGGGGTGAAAAAATTGGGCACAGTGGAGGTCGGTGGGACCAGCCTGTGCAGAGATTGCAGGGAAGCATCCAAGGGCATTGCCTCCCCCCCCCAAAAATTGTATACCAGTCCCGGCGCTCCAGAGCCTGCAAGAGTTCAATGAATAACTTATTCAGCAAATGGAGACACGTTTTTCTATTTATGGGATAGAGACAGGCAGATCATAATTTCCTCCCATTTATTCAACAGATATCTTGTCCTAATGTTTGCATTCTGGGTTGCCCAAAATTCAAAAATCAAGATGTGTTATTCAATAAGGAATGGTCAGATAAATCATACCACATTGTCTCTGTTCTGTGATTGGGTGAACGTGAAACCACTTCACATACACACACATGTGTGTCTAACTTCCATATTCTCTATCCACAAACATTTTTATTAAGCCCTATGCCCCCCAAAAACAGAAGTCAAACTCCGCCTATGGGACCAGGCCCACGCAGTGGAGTTCAGGGAGGAAGCGCCACCTCCACCCCTGACTCAAGTCAGCAGGCCACCCAGCCTGTCTGGGTTGGGGGAGGCGCAACCAAAAAAATCAGGGGGGAGCATGTGACCCTGCATACTCCCCCCCACATGCATCGCCTCTGGTAGGTGGCGCAAATATACCTGCTTGCCCAAGGCGCCAAAGTGCATAGTTATGGCTCTGGTATCTATAATAGCATACCTGATCCTCAGCTGGCATATATGGTCATAGTTCCATTGAATTCAACAGACCCATGCCAACCAACACCAGCTAATGAACTGGCTCAGTGAGTGTATCTATAACAAGTTTCAGACAAAACTTTCATATACTTTAATACCACAGTGCTAAGCTAAGTACAGCGCACCTCTTCAGCTGCCAATCTGACCGTAAAAAGGGAGCTCAACTTCTATATTGCAGAAACGACATGTGGTGAAAAGGAGTTTTCCTTTGGTCCCATGCCTGCTTTTGCAGACAGAAGCTAGATGTGCTTTATAAAATTTTGCCCAGGAGTAGATATGTCTTATTTGATACAAGGAAATATGCACATTAATTCATTTAAGAAATCCATTTTCTAACTGATTGACAGAAATACAAAGAAAATGCTTCCTAAAACTTCCCCACATTCCCCAAAGCCGCAGGGATTTTCTTTTTGTAGAAAATGCAGAAAAGTAATATTCTGCGGTTTAGTTTAAGCAATGCAATTAGGTGCTCAGATATAAATGAGTGTGATATAAATATCTGGATAGATTAAAGGCAATTGGCACCATTTTTCTATATATTAGATACATTGGGGCTTGAATTTCCACTCTGTAACAACAGTTTGATACCAATTTGACTCTATTGACTTTAACAAAGTTACACAGGCTTTTGCTGGTATAACAGAGTGGATAATCTGGCCCATTATATGCTCCTTGTAATTTTTCCAGTTGTTCTATTAATCTACTATGGTTGCTAGTGACAACTGCAAAATCAACTTCTAGTTTTTCTCTTTTGTCCTCAAGCTGCTCTAGTTCTGAGCTTTATTTAAAAAAAAAAAAAGAAAAAAGTGACTAGCTAGGACTCCATGCTGAGCCAAAGAGATATCAATTTAAAAATTCTTCCCTGGATCACTGACTGTCAGTCAGTTGGGAAAAACCCTATCCCTGCATTATGACTTCAGTGCATATTTCCTCTGAGTCCGTTTTTCACAGGACAGGGTCTGTGATATTGGACAAATTACCTTGACCCCATAAGAACAAAATTCTCATTAGGCAGCTGGAACTGATAGGGAGGGAGTAATGATCTTCAGGGGTGGTGAATGTGACCAGCACAATTTAAATCCCACTGAATTCCTAATTTTGAGGATTTAAGAGAGACCTAACAAGTGCATAGTCCTCATGCTGGCCCTCTGCACAGAGATGGAATCTCCCCCGGCCTTATAACCTCAGAGCCTGCTTGGATCTGAGCATTCCTGAGATATGTGCCTGTACCGATGCAGCTGCGCCAAGCTGATGGGAGAGAGCTCTCCTGTTGGCTTAGTTAATCCACTTCCTCAAGAGGCAGTAGCTATGTCAGTGGGAGAAGCTCTCCCACCAACCTAGCGCTGTCTAAATGGGGGATTAGGTCAATATAAATATGTCAGTTCCCTATTCTGCCACAGACTTCCTGTGTGACCTCAGGCAAGTCACTTAAGGCCAGAATTTTAAATATATTTAGGCACCTTAAGATGTAGATTGATGCCTAGTGGTATTTTCAAAATTGCCCAGGTCCCTAACTGCCACTGAAATCAATGAAAATCCCACGATGCACCAATCTGCATCTTGAGGCACCTAAATACCTTTAATGCCTCAGTCCCCAATTGTAAAATGGGGATAACAGTACTTCCCCACCCCACAGAGATGTTTTGAGCATAACAAAGACTATGAGATGTTCAGATACTACTGTCATGAGCAATACATAAGTACCTGAGATAGACAGAACACATCAAAACCTTTCTAGAGACTCTCCTGGATTGGAACCCATAAACAAAGCTACGTTTTGAGAAGGCTTTCCAGCAGCAATATACAATTTCTACTCTCTGGACACACAGTCACAATATCTCCTAAACATTGCTCTCAGTCTCTTGCAAATAGACTCTACAATCAAGTGTTCCATCCTATTCTTAAAGAGACAGCTTCCACTAATGAAAAGGATGCACCAATTATTAATACGACAACCAAATTCACTTCTAAACGCAATGTTGTGAAAGACAAAATAATTTAAACAATAATAATTTAGTTGGAGTCTTCAAACTAAACTGATGGTCCTATAGGCACACATATATGTGAGAAAGGATCTCCATATAGAGTCTATTCTCTTCTTACTTACACCACTTTTACACCAATATAACTCAAATAAAATCAATCACATTATTCCTTTCCCCCTGGTTTACAGAAGTGAGAGGTCCATATAGCTAAACAAGATTTTTTTGCCAGGTCTGCAGTGTTATTCTGAGTGAAGTACCTAGGGAAACAAAGATTAAGTTCTGCAATTATTCTCCAGTAACAACTTGTGGTGAGAAGTGGGATGGAGGTGAGTGTCTCCCCCTCCCTCCCAAACAGTAAGTACAGAGAGGAAAAACAGTCAATCCCCAAATCAATGCTCTGAGGTCACCTTCAATAAAAACAGAGTTCCCTCCTTACTAAAGTGACACCCACCCCTCATTTTTCATCAGTTCATACCAATATGATAAAGGAAAGAACAAGAACCTCATTTGTCTGCTTCTCCCACAACCACCTGTATGATTTCTTCCACACCACCCCCTATATCCCTTCTGGACCACAAGGCCACTACCCTCTCCTCTTTTAAGTCCCTCCAAAAACTGTACTTTTTCCAGGATGCATACAAGAAACTAGCTAAGTAAGATATTTTTTCATCTCAAGGAGCTCCACATCTCTACAGCGTGGAAGTTAGAGGCTCAAGGACACTGAAATTGAAGCTGGAATTGGTGCCTCTTTGATAGCTACTGAAATAATAGAGGTAGAAGTTCTAGGGTATCTGAAATAATTCACGCCCAGTTCTGCTCTCACACCAGCATAATTTAATTTGACATCAATCGCATTAGCAGTTACACCAGTGTAAAAGAGACCTGAACTTAACTGAGTGGAATTCAGCAAAGCAACAAAAAATAGCAGTTGGAGTCTCAGCTGTTCCATTTTTCTGTGAAATTATCCACTATCATGAAAGTCATAGCCCCTTCATTCATGGAACTCCTAAAGACCACTGAGTAGCAGAGACACAGGACTGCACTCATCAGATCTATCTCCAATACATGCAGAGAGTTCCTGACATGGAACACCAGTCTCTGGGCTTGTCTATACTGCGACGTTGTTGCCAAAACGTTTGTCTTTTGCGGGTACATAAAAAAACCCCACAAAAGACAAAAGTTTTGCCGATGCAAGCGGCAGTTCCTGCCGACAAAGCTTATGCCGCTCGCAGAGCTGGAAGTATTTTGTCAGCACTTTTGCCGACAAAATACCGATAGAGAGCATCTGAGGAGGAAATAGCTGTCAAAATATCCCCCCTCTGAATCAGAAGTCAGACACCTAAACTTCTATGGACTTTGAACTGAGGTTAACAAGTGCAAGAATGATAGAGGACTACTCTTGGATTTCATTCCTGGAATTTGCCTAACTCAAAAACATTATATTTTTAAGAGCAGACCAGACGAATAGGTATGACTATCACATTCGAAAGTGTTATGGATCTTTTTTCTAAAGTAGAAGAAACAGTATCTTAATGTACTATATTTTTCAAAGGATAGATATGCATTATTGTACTCAAGTAGTACATGCTATTCAAACACCACATAATTTTTATTACTAATGTATCTTTATTACACCTGTGATTTTTATTACTAATGTAATCTTTATTACACCTGTGATTTTCCAGCAAAAAAAAAAGATTAGCTGGCCCAATAAAAATGATCTTTATGTGTGGAAGGAAATCTTATTTCAGTTTTTACATTTAAAAAGGCAATATATATAGAAACACAGGGAGAAATAACATGAAGCAAGGTCAATATGTATTTACACAGTATTTTCATGAACTTAGAAACATTTTTATTCAAGCATTTAAGTAACCAAAGAAGTTCCAATAAAAATCCCTACATTATATTCATCAAGAAGAATGGGCAGGGAGAAATCTATGTCAGGAAAATATTAACTCCTTAACTTTTAACATGCATCAAAAGTGTAAAATGTCCATTTTAAAAAAAATGTGAAAAAGATTTCCAAAGCAGAAGTTTGAAATACAACAAAGTTTGTACATCCTGAACAGTTTTAACAAACATTTTAAAAAACCCCATCACCCTATTACACTCTAAGCTATTCTTAGTAACTAAGGCCCCAATTCAGCAAACCATTTAAGAATGTACCTAAATCCATCTCTCTTCAGCAAAGCATTTAAACACATGCTTAACTTTAAGCAGACAATTGTCTCCTTCCTCATTGTAGTCTCATTGACTACAATTGGATTTAAGCTTATGCTTAAAGTTAAGCATGCACTTAACTGCTTCACTGAACTGAAGAGCTAAAGCAGTTGCAGATTAAAGTTTAGATATCAATTTGATAGTTTAAAAGCAAAACAAAAGACAGATAAAAATAAGAATCCAAATTGTTATTGAGTTAATCACTTTGTTTACTATAGTCACTTAACCAGTTAGCTGTTATTACAAAGTACTGGAAATGTTCTGCTGGTCAGATCACTTGATTGCCTTAATATTCCAATATTGCTTTTCCCCAATCAGAAATGTGGTCACAGGCAATAATAATTATAAGGCAAAATCTACTCTGTCCTCCCTGAGTTCAGAAATTCCTGGTTTCAGATCATCCAATGTGGTTCTGCTATGTGGAGGGTTGGGAAACTAGGATTCCCAGCCGATGACAGAGTTGTGTGAGGATTTCCTGCAGCCCAGCACACAGCAGCTTTCTGACTAAAGTCAAAAATATAATAGGATGGTGAGTAGGCGCGGGAACTAGGGGTGCCGGGGTGTGCTGCAGCACCACAGGTCGACATCTGAGGCTCCGCTCTTGGCCCCGCACGTCCGCGCCAGGGGCTCTGCTCCCAACCCTGCACCCTGGGCTCTGCTCCAGGCCTGGCTGCTCTGCTCGTGGCCTCGCACCCAAGTCCCGACTGCCAGCCCCATGTTCACCCCCAGCTGTGACCTCACCCTCGGCTCCCTTACCTCTGTCCATGTCCCCTCCCTCCCGGAGCAACGGCCTCGCTCCCAGCCTCAGCTTGGCGGTGGAGGGGTGTGGACAGAAGAAAGTGGGGGCACGAGGTAAAAAGTTTGGGGACCACTGCTTCACAGTATCGTTAGCTGGCTTTCAACATCCCCATTATAAAAAATGTTCCAGCGCCATTGGGATGGTGGCACCTTATGTAGGAAGGGAAGAGACCTGTCCATCCCATTGTTGGGGCCTAGTGCAGGCACAAGGTTTATTGTGGAACTGGAGGCTGTAGTAATGGCCACAAAGTGATGTTGGGTTGGGGACACCATTCGTTCTCTCTTATGGATCTTCTCAGTGCACTACCTGGCTACTCATCCTACTGGGGGTGAGGGGAAGGTCTCTTCATAATAATTTTTTATTGTTAATAAAGGAACTTGAAAAACAACAAGGGGAAATATAGGGGGAGCAGTAAGACAGGGCTGCATCCACGCCAAGGCCCCACAGTCCCAGTGGTAGCACAGTCTGGAAGGGCAGACACTGAGCAATGTGTCTGCACACAGAGTTCAGGAGTCCTGAGCAAAGTTCTAGTCCAGTGGTGAGTCTTGGGTGCTCCTGGTCGTCTTCGGCGCCAGTGAACTTTCCCCCAACAAACCCCTCCGGTGCCCTCTTCTGCCGCTCTCTGCAAAACCACACAGAGCTACCACCTCCCCACTTAACTAGCTAGCAACCTCCCTCCTTGTCCCCAATGCAGAGTCACAAGCCCCAGTACTCACAGCCCCATGCAGCTCTGGGCAGCAGTGATACTGGGTCCAGCTCCGGCCTGTCCTTCTGGGGCGATTTCTCCCTGGCACAGTGCTCCTCCTGGCTCCTGTCCTGGGGTGTCCCCGATTGGCCCTGTCCTTCCCAGGCTTCAGGCAGGTTCTCTGCTGCTTTACTTTTTCAGGGCCTGCAGGCTGCCTCTCCCCCTCCCTGGAGCTCCAGCGCTGCCCCCTGGAGTTTCCCTCCTTTTTTCTTACTCTCCCCTCCCCTTAGGAAAAAGATTTAAAGAGCCATGCTCTCTAAACCCCAAAGGGGTTACATGTTTTTAACAGAATCATCATGGTTCTACCAACAAGGTCGTAATGGAGAAGTTGCACAATAAATAGTAAATAATCTCCAGCAAATACTTATTCTGTGGATTATTATTAATAGGACATAAACCATAATGGTTGCTATCACACTGAAATTTTTACGTGTTTATCTTCACAGTACAAAGCTGTGCAGTAATTCTGTCTATTAAACTCCTTATGGATTGTGGACCACACCTCCATGTTCAACATAAGGTCATGTCCCATGACTGCTAACTATTTTTCCATGAGGTTTGCCCCACCCGATGATATGTAGCACTCTGCATTAAGAGGATCTTCTTTTCTATGTGAAATACTTGGGGGCTAATGCTTTGGACTTTAAAAAAAATATTTAGCCTCCTAATGGGATAAAAGCTTGACTTTTTTTACCATTTCAAAACTGTATGTGTTTAAGTAACCAAGCATAAAATAAATAATCACAAATCAGTAAAGCAGTTTTGCCCATCTGAAATTCCAAAACAGTTAAACTAATGCCTGTAAAACTGAATTAGTCATACATAAATTTCCTCCAACAGTGAATTTTGATTGCTGAGTTATAAAAACTTTCAAACAAACAAGACCCATTAATATCGCATTATAAATAGCAATGTTCTACCTGCACATTTCTCACTGTGATTTCACTCTAAGACAGCATTTATTCTGAAAGAGAAGCCAAAGTCACATGGTCCATTCAAGGTCAGGCTATTTTAATTAAATATGTGCACTGAAAAAATTACAGAGCTATCATTGATAAATTATGCAGCAATGATTATAATAGTCTCACTAACCTTGTTCCAGAACACTAAAGGTGTTTTATAATTAAAAAGAGAATAAAGTTATAAAAATATATAAATAATTTTATTGCCCATCTTTCTTACTCACTATTGAAAAACACTCTTGGGAAAAGTAATTTGGGGGGAGAAAATTTAATATATAATGTCTTTGTTCTTCAACCGAAGAGTAGTGAGACTAGATACACTGTGCAAGGATCCAGTTGGCAAAATATAAACAAAAATGGCCTTTTTAATAAAGAAGCTGTGTCCTGTAAGCCACTCCCTTTGCAGGAGTCCCCAGGTAAAGGGTATAGACTAGCATAAAACTGAGAATTACCTTGGAGAGCTAATTCCAGCTGGCAAGTGGTTAGAACTTCAAAGAATATAGCTAGGTTGTCTGGTCAGTGTGTTGAGTAGCCTGTCCAAAACTGTAGTATATGACTGGACTGCAGTGAAAGTCCTAATAAATGAAATGTATCTGGAACCTCAAGCCTTCTGCATCTCATTCAAGGAACTGCAAGTAATAGACTGAAGTCCTGACTCATGTCACTGACCTGTGTACTGAGGGACATCTTTATAAATGGCACACACTGTAATGAATCACTAACCACTTCTACTAAAAAAAAAAAGTTTGAAAAATGGTGAGGAAGTGGAACACAGACACTGTTTCATGTACTATAATGATGTATTAACTGAAAACAACAAAAACTAAAATTAATTGAGAAAACTACCTAAAGCTTTTCTGTAAAGGAAAAAGAGGTATTAACTGAAATCAGATAAAGATATATTTACTTATCCCTCTGCCTTTTGGACATTTAAACTCAATGAAAAGTGCTTCTCCTTTTCTGAAATCACAACAAACCAGTCAAGGCAAGACTAATTCACATTACATTTATTTAGAAACTAAAACACCATAGCAGGTTTCCTAGCACTCAGAGCCCAAAGCCGACCCAGTATAACAAGATAGAATTGATTCAACTCTTTCCCCTTTCTCATCTTATTGCATCAACTATTATGTCTCCTTGCTGTTTCTGTCCTTCAAGATATGACTTACAATACTCTGCTGTACTCTGCATTTACCCCTGTGCCAGCTTAATGTACCAATGTACTTTGGATCAGGCTAATAATGTTTTTCAGGCATTTGAAAAGCTCATAGAAGTCACTGTGAAAAATAGGCCACACATTAAAATGATGAAATTCAACTGCAAAATTATATTAAGGAAGTGTCTGGGGCAGCTGATGGAGCTGTCCATTATGCCTCCCAATCTGTACCAAGGTTGCTCTTTTTGGACACAGAATACTGGTATTGAACTTATTTCCACTGCAGTATTCTCACTCACACACACACCATCATCATCATCACGGCACCATTTATAAACTTGGTTCTCACTGGAGCTTACAGCTGCTGTGCTCCACAAACCCTTCTCTGAGTCGCAGAAACCTTTGTTCCAAACCTTCTGTTAACCATTCCCTACAAGCCAATTTAGTTGAAAGGGGGGGGGGGGAAGGTTACACAGAAAATCCAACATCTTTAATCCTATTCACTTCCCTGGAATATTGTTAAGCCACTACTCCAGCACTTCTCTATACAAAAGGAGAAACAGATGACCGGTTAAAGTTTATGGTTCTGTCCTCGAACGTCTCTCCTGTCCCTGCAGCGAGCAAGCACCCTTCCCCCCCCCCCCCCCCGGTGTTAGGATATGAAATCCCCATTCCCCAGGCTCAGGAGATCGTTTTCATCAGGGATAAAGTGACTGACTTTTCCTATAACGAGACATAAGAGAGTGCCAGGACCTGACAAGCAGCAGCAAGTCACTGCCTCCAGGGGAACACGCCCACTGACAAGCAGAGCTAGGGGTACCCAGTTCCCACACTCAGCCTCCAGGCCACTTTTTCTATATATTAAAGAACCACGCGAGGAACGACCAAAAACCACTCGAGAGCCCCTTGGCTCCCCTCTGGCTGCGCAGCACAGGCTGGTGCCCTGCATGGCCACAGTGGGTTAGTCGATGCTGATGCTCCCAGCCGCGATCGTTCCTCAGCGCCTGTCACAATGTTTGGCTCCTCTCCCCCCTCTCAGTGGTGCGGCTCCGTGTGTGTGTGGGGCGCTGCTCGCCTCACTGCTTCCCCACCGCCGGCCCAGGCTCTGTCTGCAGCACCCCAGTGTGTGCCTGTGCGCCCCGGCTCGGGGCCTCGCAAACTTTCGCCGCCTCCTGCGCCCCAGCAAACGCGACAGGCTGTCACTGACGCACATTTAATTCCTCCGTGCACACGCGGCGGGGCTGCCCCTCGCATCCTCCCCGGGGGCAGGTGCTGGACCCTGCCCGGGGGCGGGGAGTCAAACTGCCAGAACAAAGTTCCACGGGGCTGCCGGCTGTTTTCCGTCGCCCCATTGCACCCCATGCCCTAGGCACTCCTGTGCCGCCCCCCTTCCCAGGCGCGCTCCTCTCTGCACCCCGTGCCCTCCTGCCCCGCTCCCCAGCGCAGCAGCAGGGAGCCCGCAGCCGGCCCTTACCTTGCTTGACACACTTGAGCCGGATGGGGTCCTTGCAGTGCTTGATCACGGCCAGCACATCCCTGATGGTGAGCCCGGCCACGGGGGTCTCGTTCACCTCCAGCAGCAGCTCCTCCGGCACCAACTTGCTGCCGCTCTCATAGGCCACCTTGCCGGGCTTCACCTCCCCCAGGTACGGGAACTGCCCGTTCTCGGCGCCCCCTTTCAGCTCAAAGCCCAGCTGCCCCTCCTGGTTCCTGCCTAGGACAATCTCGTGGACCCTGCTCGTCCAGTGGCTTTTCTTCTTCAAGCCCTTGGACATTGCAGTGGGGATGGGCTGGCGGAGTCTCCCTGGCGTGCTGGGTGCTGGTCTTGAGCCTGGCTCCTTTTTGGGGCGGGGGCTGGTGGGTCGGGGGGGCTGGGTCCGGGGCTGCTGCGGCTCCCGGCCGGCTGATTGGCACCGCAGGAGCCGTGGCCGCCGGGTGGCGAGGAGGATGGAGAAGTGGGGAGTGGGGGTGACTCTGCCCCTGACTGTCAGTCTGTCTGTCTGGGTGTTTTTAGCTGATATCCATGGCAGCTGCGGCAGCCGGGACCCTGTGAGTGAGTGTGTGTGTGTGTGTGTGTGTGTGTGTGTGTGCACTAGTTGTACAGTAACTGGCGGCGGGGAAGGAGGGAGGGGTGTGGGGAGGAGGCAGGGAGGGATGGAGACGGCCCGGGGAGCAGGAGGAGGGGCAGGGCTGTGTGTGCTGGAGGAGGGAGGGGGGTGGCTGATCACGCTCGCCTCCAGCCTGACCCGGTAGTGAAGACCCAGAGAGAGGCTGGCTGGCACGGCAGGGAGAAGGCGGAGAGCAGCGGGCTGGGTGGGGAGGAAAGGGAGGCCCAGGGAGCTGCAGCCTCCCCACCCGGCCTGGGGATGGGGAAGGGGCAGCAACCCCTGGAGCAGGCGGCCGGGGGAGCCAGCGGGTGACAGCGGGGCCCCTCCCCTTCGCAGCCCGGCAGGGATGGATCGGCGCTGGGATCCTATCGCTGCCGCCCCGACCCCGGCCAGTTCCCTTACCAGGCCTGCCCTGTCTGCGGCCCGGCTGCCCAGTGCAGCGCCTACCGGACCACTTCCTCTGGCCTCGACCCACCGCAGCCCTGTCCTCACAGGGGCTGACCACTGGGTGCTGCAGCGCAGTCCCCTAATCCAGCTCCTGCACCCCAGTGCCCACATCCTCCCCCCCCCCCCCCGCTCCCTGGCTGACCCCAATTTCACTCCCGTCCCCGCTGCGGGGGGTGGCACATCACAACCCTAAGCCACCGCAGCCTCGGATCTGCCTAACGCCTCTTCCTCTGACCACCACTCACTGCCCCTTGTTTGCCAGGTTACATTGTAGGCTCCCCAGGGCAGGGAGTGTGGCTTCTGTGCAGCCTGTACTGCCAAGCACCCGGGCCCTGGGTGGGCCTGTGGTAAAAACAACAATAATAGTGAGTAGAGTGGGAAGGCAGAAGTGGAGAAATCCTCTCATGCATCCTGCTTTTACCCATGCTTCCTGCTTGTCCTCCTGGTCCAGTCACCCATTGATTCATCTCATCTCCAGCTGTTAAAGCAGAGCATGGGAATGAGGTGGGTGGGGCCGGGAAGGCTGATCCAGGGGTTAGGATGGTAGTATTTGATTTTGGAGACCTGGGTTCAACTCCCTGCTCTGCCACACGATCCTGTGTGAGGGGGCAAGTCACTTAGGTCCAGATCCTCAAAGTTATTTAGGTGCCTAAATCAGTGGGAGTTAGGCACCTAAATACCTTTGAGTAGTTAACACATAGTTAACCATCTGTAAGCAGGATAACACTTCCCTACTTAGTTTGAGTCTGAACATATTAAAGATTGTGAGGTGCTTAGGTACTATGTTATTGAAGGGGCATATAAATCCATCTAAAATAGTGAATTGGATGCTTTGCAGGATCAGTGGATGGATTTGGAAGATCTAGTTATGAAATCAGACATTCTTGGTTTGAGCATGCTTCAAATGGTTGCAAGAAAAACTTGATAATTATGAATTTTGAGGCCCTCTTAATACGTTCAACCACAAATACTGTGTATGTACACAGACAGAACCGTGTGGCTCCAGATTTAGTGGCTCCCAAACTTCCAGCTTATCGGGTAGTATTGCCCCAGAACAAGTTTTTTAAGGTTGGTTACCAGGACCACAGGAGAAAAGGAGGTCCTCCCCCACCATCAAAGTTCAGGTGGACCATACCTGTTGGAGAGAGTCTAGGGGTGGACTGCAAGTTTGAGAAGAGTAGGGAACAACAATAGGGTAAGTGAGTGAACAGTTGGTGGACCCAGAAAGGTAGAGAGCAGAAAAGGGACCCTGCCCTCACTGATACCTACTTGCCCTCAACAATCAGGCTCCTTACCACCAACTCTCTGGATTATCCAGGATGCCCACTGCTCCCTGATTCCAAGCGCCTCAGCTGTTCAACACCATGCTACCCTTGCGTCACACCCAATTTAATATTTGCTGCTCTAATGCCCTCTGTTCCATACTGCCCCCACACTCAGATGCACCCAACGTAGAATTTCCTAGCATGAAAATGAAGGGATGGCATCCATCCCTGGGTTTTATAGACAAATGTAGAAAAGTCTCACTTCCTAAAGAGATGGGTTTCCCTCCTAGGGGAAGACTGACCAAACAGGGACAGGGAAAACCTCCCTACTTTGGCTGGAATGTTGGTGGACCTAGCCCATCAAAGGCAAGGTGAATGGAGATCTCCTCCCACCTCCTCTGCACGAATGTGCTATGTGATGTGCAGAATGGAGGAGTGCTGAATATATGAATGCTGGAACATGAAAATTGGATGCAGAATGAATGAAGGGTGGGATGTAGGGTGTGTGGAAGAGATGCGTGTAGTTTAGAACTTGTAAAATGTTTTTGAAATTTGAATGAAAAATGGCATTTGTCAATGAAATTTTTCACAAAAATTTCTTGTTTTTGACCATTTCTATAGCACATAAGAGCAAGTGAAATGGGTGCCCGTGGAAAGGAAGGATGGTTCGATAAGCAAAGGACAAAGACCCTGATCCTGCAAACTGTTTCATATGGACTTCAGAGGGATTCTATGTGGGTGCAGGAATCCGCTCACTTGGGGCAGCCTGCAGGATTGGGGCCAAAGGAAAAGGAAAGAGATAAAAAAGAAGCATAGAAAAATGAAAATAAAACCCTAAAATGGCAGAGAAGAGCAGATAATGAGATGGGACTTGGAGCATGCCTGATTAAAAGAACAGTAGTAGCTGTGGGATTGCCACAAATAGGGCAGAAAACAGATTTAAAACTTTTATTAAAGCTAATGTTAAAAAATTATATAATACACAGGTTAAGAAAAGAGTGTTTGTACATCTGGGTTACTACAGCAATGGCCTGTATTTCCACAGACTTCAGTGGGAACCGCAGGTGCTCATATCCTGTGAAATCAGGTCATAAATGAGCTGGCACTAGGTGAAGGCAGTAAAAGGGACTCAGGGTGAATAGCTTTTTTCCCCTGCCCCACCAATGTATTGTTTTGCTTTCTAGTTGTGAAAAAAGGGAAAGGAGGTAGATAGCTGAGAATAGGGAGTAAGAGGTATGCCATCCTTTTGGCCAACCTTGAGCTTCCAAGATCCTTCTACACATACCTTTGCTGACGCCTCAGCCCTATTAAAAGTGTCCTAATTTTTTAAATAAGAAAATGCGGTCACCCTGTTAATATGGGAATGATAGTCTTGAGCTTCTGATAATAAAGATTCAATTTATAAATAACTTAATATTCACAAGAACACACACACAGCTCTGGCAACTGCCAGGCTCTGGCTCTGGCTCTGGCTCTGGCTACGGTTTACTATAAGTGTCCCTGGACTAATAGCCTGTATCTGTTATTAACTTTACAAAATACTTGTAGGAGGTGGGGAAGGGACTCCATTATATTTCCCCATCAATAGGGCCCAAGATTAATTTAGCCCTATTCATCAGGATTATTTAAGGTTTCCACAATTAGTTAATATCAGGCGGACATTAACTGTAGGAAACTATCGTGCTAAATATCCCATCTGGTAAAAGAGTCTGTAGGTTCCATTTTAAAACATATTGCTAGCAATATGAATCTGTATGGGATAGTAATTTGTAACAGATACAATGCTTTAGATTTGTATTCCTTTGATTTATCCTGCTAGATGAACAATTGTAAAACAGGTAGGGCTTGTCTGGAACTGGTATCCCAGAATGGGGTGGGGTGGGTTGAGGTATAGGGTAATTGTATTAACTTCACCCTTATAAGCGCCCAGCAGTGTCCTTTGGTCCATATGCAGAGAGCTCTTTCCACAGGTGGATCCTGCTTTCCAGCAGTGAAGTGTGTGTGTAGGGAGGGTATAATGATGTGCATGAGGGGAAGAAATGAACAGTGTGTAGGTTCGGTTCGGGGACGAGTGGATGGTGCCAAGTGGGGTGCATATTGTCCCCCTGCTAGACCTGTAAAGATAAGAGTGGAAGCCGAATAAAGCCTGGGGATGTATTATCTTTCCACAGCAGTCACTGGCAGTTCCAGGAGCAGTTGCAGGCTGGGTAGCACAGCTTCAGTGGAGTTACAGCATCAGGGAGTAAAGAAGCAAGGATCAGTTCTGTAGCTCAGTTATTGTAGAG
Source organism: Trachemys scripta elegans (assembly GCF_013100865.1). Taxonomy (NCBI): domain Eukaryota; kingdom Metazoa; phylum Chordata; order Testudines; family Emydidae; genus Trachemys; species Trachemys scripta. Next base: position 21,947,039 of record NC_048298.1, on the reverse strand, counting down.
ATATCAGGCCTCTGTGCAGGTGGCTTGATCTCCCCCGGGACCCAGGCTTGTGGCCTTTTCTGCTAGGGGGAAATCTGTGGTCTCTGACAGAGCTCTTTGAAAGGTCTCAACCAGGGTAAACTCACAGACACCTCCTTCCCATTAGGCCAAACATGGAAGGGGGGTGATCAATTCCTGCAGCACTAACACAAGACTGTTTTTTACACTGGGGTTTCTGTGCAAATACAAGTAACAACAATACAGAACAAACCACATTCACCAAACAAGACACAATTGCAATTTATCATTACTTAGAGTCTAACCTTATAACCACAAAAGTGTAATTTTACTCTTGGGAGTAAAGTTACGCACATAAGTATATGAACTTTTATTAAATAAAAGTGAACTTAACTATGTGGGCTTGACAGCTGGACAGTTACCTCCCTGCCCCATCCCATCAAGATTTCAATAGAAGGTAACCAAATTTCAAACTACTTTTCCAAATTTTGAGTCTTCTGAAAGATGATTTTTCCCCCATCACAGGTATATCCCAAATGTTGACATATTATTAGACTTCTGGATTTTTATTCTTATTGCCAGAATTTTCTTCTCTCTATAGAAAGTGATGTATTTCTCTGACAAAGGAAGGAACTCTAGATCAGCTCTTACATGTTAAATTTCCCTTTTATTGTGAAGGAAGAGTTGTGATGAAGGCACTGGACATGGTCTAAGCAGATCTGGGTTTGGTTCCCTGTTCTGCCACCGACTTCCTATGCAATTGTTGACAAAATGATTTAACTTCTCTGTTTCCCAGTTTTCCATCTCTAAAATGGGGATAATAACGCTTCCTTTATCCAAGGAAACAATGCTTCAAGGCAGCACCTGACAATATGGGCCCACTAGACAACACATTAATAATAATAAAATCCTTCCCCCTCATTTTCTGGCTTCAAATTCTGAGAATCTCTGCTACAGAAGGGCTAAAACAATTTATCCAAAATCCTTTTTCTCCTAATCCCATTCATTGTGGAGATTCTGAAAGGATGGGACTCATTTAAACTGTGGCTGGTTTTATATTATTGCAAAGCCCAAAACAAAGGGATGAGGTTTTTTAAAAATCGTAGACTAAAACCACTCCTCGTTTTGCCCATCTGTGTTTTAAAGTGATTATTTAATTGCAGATTTCCAGACCTTATGGAAATGTAAAACTGGTTGGAACTAACAATAACAGAAATGCCATTATTACTGATTTGGGAATATTTCCTCCAAGCGTTAATTTGGTCTGCTAGATGTGAAGAAAAACAGTCAAGTCCAAAATTGCATCAAAAAGTATATTTAAATTTTTGGAAGTGAAGGACAGATTAAAGATGAGCTGGTCTAAATAATATGGTTTAAACTATATTGAATATAAAAGATATTGCAGAAGGCATTTCATTCTTCCTTCTTGACAGTTTCTGTATTGGTTTTTGTTTTAAATTTGACCTTTTTCCATTTTCCCTTCAGTCCCTGGCTATTACACTGTGAGATTATACATGTTCTGTGCAGCTCAGGAGTTGATTAAGGAAAACTAGTTGGAGGTCAAAAACTTACCACTGCAAAAACCTTGGAGACAAGCTGTCAAAATATATTTTTCAAGATTTGTTAAAATAAATAAATGTGTGGGCTTTTTCCATAGGAATAAAGGTTTAAAATTGCATCCCAATGTATCTACAAATCGACTGAGATACAAAAAAAGGCATGCTAGCCTTTCAGAAAACAATACTTTGAACTTTGTCTGACGCTCTAAAGTTAACAGAATCCCAAAACTTTTGTTATTGTGACCAGATAGAAGAGTCCAGGATTATAGTATCAATTACAGCTGCTGGAATTCCAATCGTACACAACATACTCATGACTGGACACTGAAGAATACCAAATTAAACAGCAGGATGTGTGTCTGTATTCAGAATAGCTAATCCTCTCTCATGCTCAGGGAGTCTACAGTCCAGGGGTTCTCAAACTGGGGGTTGGGACCCCTCAGGGGGTCGTGAGGTTATTACACAGGGGGTCGCACGCTGTCAGCCTCCATCCCAAATGCTTTGCCTCCAGCATTTATAATGGTGTTAAATATATTAAAAAGTATTTTTAATTTATAAGGGGGGTCACACTCAGAGGCTTGCTGTGTGAAAGGGGTCACCAGTAATAAAGTTTGAGAACCACTGCTTTAATCTGACCTAAATTAACATGCACTGAAGGTGAGTCTCAGCCAGTAGCACTTGGCTGTCATTGCGTTGGACATCAGTGTATGGCATGTGCATGTCACTGAAGCTTTTTCAGTGCATTTATTTTCCAAGATTGTATTTACTATTAAATGAGGGACTACCAAAATCAAAAGCATTTAAAAAATTGACATGTTACATATCATCTTAGATTAATAAAATCCAAAAGCATTTTAAACATCTAATTTACTTTTCACCTTTCAAGTCATTTACATTTCATTCAGATCAAGTTGTGAAACTAAGCTGGTCTTTTTCGCTTGGTTTATAGTCAGTTTCCCTTCCCACTTTTCAGGCACTAACACCATGCTGTTGTGATTGGGCTCACAACGCTGCAGGGAAGTATTTAAATTTTGAAACATTTTATGTTTATAACATCCAGTTTATATCATGGGGATATCGTTCATATTCCACAGTTAAAGCTGTGACCACACGTCCGTTCTAAGCCTTATTTTCACTCCTCCCTTCAACATAGAATTCACTTTTCCATGACAAAGATTTTGTACTTAATGTGGTGGCAAAGTGTTTTCTTCCTTTAATTTTAAGCAGATAAAACTAAATACCGTTGAAGTTATAAAATGTTTAAAATGACCCTTTTTAATATTCTCCAGAAAGTATCTCAGATTTTCATCTCCTCTCAGACTCAGGAGTGGAACTTTTTACAAAGTTACACATGCATTTCTATAAACACTAGTGCAAAATATAGTGTAGATTTTAGAGGAAATGGCTCTACAGATAAATATATATAAACAATCTTTGTCACTGCTGACAGGACCTGTATGAACCGAGCTGTCATTGAAAGACATTTAGTGCTTCAGTGCTCAAAGTAGTGCTGAAGCACTAAACTGGCTGAACTCTCAGTTGTTTACCTGGGCTAGTGTGAAACATTAAGGAACTGAGTAGGGTCAGAGGCTGTGCCTTGTTTCCATTGCTTTGCTGCGTTAGCAAACTCAACAGGGTGTTTGGCTACTCAGTCACACTCTCCTGCAGTGTTCCTAAGCTGTGCTGGCCAGTGAGAGCTGGAGAGGAAGAGGACTCTGTGGCAAGTAGGAATATCACAGAGCCCAGGCACTGAGTTTGTGATTTCCCGAGTGTGCTTAACCTCCACTCTGCCCCAGGCCCTGCCCCCACTCCACCCCTTTCCCCATAACCCACTCCTGCCCCACCTCTTCCAGCCCCCGATCCACCCCTGCCAAGCCTCTTCCTTCCCCGTTCTGCCCTCTCGCCGCCCAGCGCCTCCTGCACACCACAGGAGGCCCGCCAGCGGGTGGGAGGCACTGGGAGGGGGGAGAGGGGGGAGCTGATTGGCGGGGCTGCCGATGGGTGCTGAGCACCCACTTTTTTCCCCCATGGGTACTCCAGTTCCGGAGCACCCACGGAGTTGGCACCTATGTCAAAGAGTACTAAAGACAAGTGTCCAAGGGCAGCCAGGTGACCAAAGACCCTGCTGAAAGCACTTTTTAGCACTTAACTGACTGAACTGTGAGCCACCTAACTTATAAAATTGATTGCATTGCAAGAGATGGTCTGGTGATGGGTAAAGGGGTGAAATCCTAGACCCATTAAAGGCAATGCAAAACTCCCTTTGAATTCAGTGGGGCCAGGATTTCACTCCAGGTGTCTGCAATAATACTGCTAGATAGTCTAAATGGGAATTCTGCACATGGAAGACTTACAGAGATCTGTTCCCTTTATTCTTATAACCCTTGTCATAAGTTGTACCCCTAAGGCACCCCCAAAGAGTCAGCACCTCTCATCCCAGATGTCCCTTTCTGGCCATACGTGTCAACATAGCACTGGATTGGAGAGTGGGCGGTAGTTTTCCAACTGTAAGTCTTAGGGATGGAACTCCCTCTCTTCTGGGTCGGACCACAGTCCATAACAAAGGAAAAGGCAAACAAAAGAAAGCTGCAGCCCACAAGACAGCATGGGGTCCCCCAGCTGTTCCTTTCAAAGCAGAAGGTAAATAGTCACTGAAGGGAGCTAGGTTTCTAACTTTCAGAGTGTTTGAGGGTATACACTGCAAAGACAAACCCGTGGTTCCCAGTCTCAGAGCCCAGGTCAGCTGACTTAGCTTGCAGGGCTCAGGCTACAGCCAAGGGGGAGGGTCTCAGAGCCTGGGCTCCAGCTCGAGCCTCAGCATCTACACTACTATTTTCAGCCTGGCAGTCTGAGCCCCGCGAGCCTGAGTCAGCAGAGCCAGGCTCCGAGGTGTTGCGGGTTTTTCTTTTCAGTGTAGATGTACCTTGAGGGGTCCCAGCTGTGCCCTGGGCTCTAATGAAAAGCAAAGCAAAGATGGTTCCTCTACCTCTTCAGAAGGTCCAGGCCGCAGAGGCTCTTCAGCAGTTTTTTGAATAAGCAATCCCTGCTCTGTGGGGCTAGGGAGCTCTGTCCTTTAGCTCTGCTTCCTTCTGAGTGATGCACTCCCCTGTGCTTGGATCCTCCCTTTTAAGGATCCACCCCTCTCCAGGTACAACAGGCTGATTTTGCCCAAAGGAGCTGTTTAACCCCATCCTGACAGGGGTGTCAGTCCCACCACATACCTGCCCTTCAAGATGGAGCTCGGAATCCCTCCATCTGATCCCGATTCCTCCACCTCCTGCGAAAAAAGTCTGCACTGCAGTGTTTCGTTCCAGCATAGTGTTCTACCCTAACATTATAGGGCTGGAGAGCTAAGTACCATAGCATAATGTGGGAGTTCATTATTCCATTGTTTTTAGCCACCGGAGGGAGACATGGTCCATAACAAGAGAAAAGAGGTTATCCAATCATTAATACCTATGGGACGCTATGGCACATTTGACTGCTAGAGCCTCCTTTTCAATCATGGAGTAGGCCTTCACCCTGGGGAACAGCTTCCTATATAGGGAGAGAACTGGGTGCTCCTCACCATTCACTTCCTGTGATAGTACAGTACCCAGGCCTACATCTGAGGTGTCAGTCTGCAAAATGAACTCTTGAGAAATCAAGATTGAAGAGGACTAGCTCCTGGCAAAATTGGTTTTTCAAGGCGCTAAGGACTTTTTCACAGTTGTCGCTCCAGTGGATCTTTTTCGGACTGCCACCTTGTATTTCGTCCTTCAGAGGGGCCACAGTGGTGCTGAAACTAGGGACAAATGACCTGTAATAGTCAGCTAGCCCAAGGAAGCGTATTGTCTGTTTCTTTCTTTGAGGAATGGGATGTGCCACCAATGCTTGCATTTTGCTAACTAGCGGCCTAAGTTGGCCTCCTCTTATATTTTAACTCAGGTAAGTAACTTCTTTATCCACTAATTGCATGTGGTCAGATTGGCCGTTGAGACCCACTTCAGCCAAGGACTAGAGACTGGATCATTCTCGTTGTAGTTGGTCGCCCGAGTTGGCACTGTATGTAAGACTGTCGTCCAAGTATGCAGCAGTACGCTGCTGATGAGGCATGAAGACCTTGCCCATTAAATGTTGAAATGTTGCTGCTTCTCCATGTTAGCCAAAGGGTATAGTCCTGGAGTGAAAGAGCCCAAAGGGTGTCAAGAAAGCTGTTTTTTCTTTTGATGCAGGTGACAAGAGGAATTGCCAGTATCCTTTAGTAAGACCTAAAGCACTGATATACCTGGCAGGCCCTGCACATTCCCATAGCTCATCCACTCATGGCATCAAATACAAAGTTTGACACTGTATTAACTTTTCGGAAGTCTATGCAGAAGCACGTTGAACCATTGGGTTTTGGGATAAGAATGATGTGACTTCAGCAGTGGCACATTTGGGATTCTTTGGGATTCCTCAATAGCATCTAGATCCAGTATACCCTGCAAATCCTCCCAAACTGTCTCCCACATCTTCTCAGGTAACAGCCAAGAGTACTTTCTAACCCACTGTCCCAGAACTGTCTCAGTGTGGTAGTGTATCAGCCAGATCTGTCTGTGTACAGAGGAGAATACAAGGGGGAAGGCCTTGATGAGGTGCTAGAAAGCAATAATAGTACTCAGTCCCCAGGTTGGAAGGTTCATCAGCGTGCACCCAGGTTATATGTTTGTTCTTGCACCTCCTGGGCTCTCATTAAGTTTCCACAAGCAAAAACTCCCAGCTTCTTGAGGCACTCTCCAAGTTGGAGAAAATACTGGGCTGTGTTGGACATCGTTGGGTCCTGTTCTTCCCAGCCCTCCTGTAGGAGGTCTAATATTCCTCAAGGTTGTCACTGATATAATAGTTCAAAGGGAGACAATCCATTGGAAGCTTGTTATAGCTCCCTTACAGTGAGCAAAAGGAGTGGAAGTCACTGATCTAAATGCTTAGGATTGGAGGCCACAAATCTTTTTGGCATCTCCTTCAGGGGTTTGTTGAATTTCTCAACTAACTCATGGTTTGTGAATGAGAGATAGAGATTTTTAGCAACTTGATCTTCAATAGGGAACATCGCTGGGATGTAAAGCAGGTCCCCTGGTCTATCAGTAGTTCTCAAGGGCTCCCTACTCAAGAAAAGAGTTTCATGAGTTCCTGGGTGATTGCTGTTGTCTTTGCAGAATGCGGTGGGACGGCCTCCAAGTACCAGGTGCTGTTGTCTACAATTACAAGACTTTATTGATATCCCTCTGCACTTTTCTCCAGGGCCCACCCTATCCATCCCAATCCTCTTGAAGGGAGTTTTGATTAGTATGAGTGGGATCAAGGGAGCCTTTGGGATGGCCTTTGGGTAGTTAATTAGCACTTGGGACATGAAGCACAGTATTCTGAGTTCCTGGTGGATGCTGGGCCAATACATGGGACAAAGTCTTCTCCTTTCCTAAATGCCCAGCATAAGGGATGCCATGTGCTAGCCACTGGAGTGCCCAGCAGTACTACTGGGGTACAAATGATTGGGTCCTCACTTCTCCACTTTGCTTATCATGCTTGATGCAGTATAATAATTCTACAAGAGTATAAAATGGGGCCACTGCCTCAGGTGTTCATGGCAGCAATTCGATTGTAGCTCTTTCTTTGCAGACAAAATCTGGATGATGAGTCAGGGCTTTTCAGTCAGGCAATGGCAAATCCAAGCTACTGCTCCTGTCTGCAACCTGGATGGGCATTCTGGGGACCTTAAACTCCCCTCGAGTGGGTCCTCTTATTCTCCTAATCCAGCTAATCCTGCCAGTCCCAGGCCTGACCCAAGCACCACCTCCGGTTCAGTGACTGTGGTTTCTGGTTTCCTCGCTCACTTGAGAATCTCCCAAAAGTACCTCCAACCCCGACCAATAACAACAGGATAGGCCAATGTCAAAGATAGAGCCACCAACAGGGTATCTGTGTGCCATCCCACAGTTAACCATATTCACCTGCTGGGTAGGCCTTCACATCCCCAAGAATGCACTGCAGGAAGATTGTCTCACCTAAGGTCCCTTCTGCCCCAGCCAAAGGAATCTGTACCAAGGTCTGACTACATCCAGAGTCCAACAGACCTTGTACACTCATCCCATTGATCCCTATGAGGACAGTTATTTGGTGGGTCCTTCCATCTGGGTTCTGCTCTCTACTGTCCACACCTTTGCATATTCACTCCATAAGGAGGCACTCATGTCTTGGTTACCCACACAAGAAACAGGTCACCTATTGGTCTGAGCCCATTCTCTCATCTGAGGATGACCCTGTCTGTTAGATGAGTCTGGCATCTCAGTCCGTATTAACCCGTCTTAGTAGCTGGGCAAGGGCCAACTCCCTGGTTAGCTTTCATCCTTCCTGGCCTGTTGCTGTGACTTGCCAAGAGTTTGGGGATGAGGACTCCTAACTACAGGAAGGCTGAAGATGAGGTTACTTGTCCCTGACCAGCAGAGGCTGTCATCCCCTGACGTGCCTTTACGTCAGGCCATGTCAACTTCCTAACCCTGGGTTGTCCCCTTCCCTCCCATTTCTGGGTGTTTCTCATAGCCATAAGATTTTCCATCAACGCGACTGCATCAGTTAATGTTCCTAGATGGCTCTGTAGCAGGGTGGTCACCCGCCCCAGCCCTGAAAGGGCTTAAAGCAGCCTGGGGAAAAAGGCTGCCCCGGGGAGCCAATTCCTAGGCTGATTGGGGAAGGCAGTAACAGCTGGGGCCAGGCCCCAATCAGACCCAGCTGGCCCCTATAAGAGGCTGCGAGCCAGGAGCTCCCTAGCTGTGGAGGAAGACGGGCCTGGCTGCTGGGGAGCTTAGAATAGGGTACCTAGAGTGGAGCAGGGCTGGGGGAAGGCCAAAGGAGCTGGGGAGCTCCAGGCTGGAAACCGCCCCAGGCTGCAGGCCTTGTAAAGGCTGAGAAGGGTACTGGGGTTGCAGAAGCGCAGCCCAGGGTAGGCAGAGGCAGCAGGTCCAAACCCCCCTTGCCAATGATGAGTGGCCTTTACAGACTGCAGTCTGCCCCAGTGAATGGGGGCTAGATGGTGACTGGCAGTAGCCACCGAGGAGATGTGGGGATAGGGGGTTGGGAGTTCCCCAGGGAGGAGAGACCCAGATCTGTGGGGGTACTGCCAGGGGGCAGCACCCAATGTAAAGGGGCACCGGGGTCCAGGAAGGACACAGGGGCCAGCAGCAAACAGGACATCAGCTGGCAGAGGGCACTCCGGAGCTGGAAAAGCTAATGCCCTGGACAACCAGCAGGAGGCACCATGCCAGTGAGTCTCTGCATCGCTACAGGCTCCCCAAAACCCACATTGAATCCCAGAGGGCAGTATTTGTATCAACTGTTCGATCAGTATTAACTTGGCTGCTTTCGCTCCAGTCTGCTCCTCCAGCCATAACCACTGCCAGCAATGGTCCTTCAGTTTATAGGCCGCCACCCAAGGCTGGGCTCCCTGGGGATATGTTTCCTTCTGGAAGCAATTGTGGTGTGTCTCCTCACTGAAATTGAGAAGTCAGAATGGGTGTAATCCCATACAGCCACAGGGTCAAGCCCTCAACAGGCGGCCTGGGCTGCACTAGTCAGGTAGGGGGCCAGCATGAGGGTCCAATGATCTGGAGCCCATTGGAGGCCAATGCCACCTGCTTTGAATATGTGCTGTTTGGGTTCGCTATCTATCTCGTGCATAGTCTTTCAGACTCCCTCTAATTTACCCTTGCAACAGAGTAGGGAAGCGATCACCTGCATTCTCTACCCTGTGACACCTCTCTCATCCCCGATGTTCCTCTCTGGTTGCAGGTGTCGATGTAGTGCTGGTTTGGAGTGTGAGGTGCGGTCTCCTGGCTATCAGTCTTAGGGAGGCCTCTCCCCCTTCTGGGCAAGACCACAGTCCAGAAGAAAGAAAAAGGCAAACAAATGAAACCTGCAGCCCGCAGAACAGTCCAGGCTCAGCCCACTGTTTCTGGTGAAGCGAAAGGTAAATTGTCACTGTGAAGCTGGCTGGGTTCCTAATACCCTGAGTGTTTGACAGGCACAGGCACAGGCTGAGTGCCCTGGGCTGTAATGAAAAGCAAAGCAAATATGGTTCCTGTTTGTGATGTATCTGTAAAAAAAAAAAAAAGTGGGTAAATGAACCTAACCCAACCTCCATATTCCCCAACTGAGAAGTGGGTAAGCTCCTTTTACTTGCATTTACCCTCAGCTACAGTTCTGGTCCAGGCAGCACTGAGGCTCTTCGGCAGCTTTCTGGGTAAGTTGCCCCTGCTCTGCGGGGATAGGAGCCCATCGCTCTCCAGGTACAACCGGCTTTACAGATGCACCGAGCTGGGGATGACTGTGCACGGAGAAGCCCTTTAACCCTTTCCTGACCAGGGTGGGAACCTATCCTACCACAACCCTAATCACCAACACAAGGTTAAGATTAGCTGACGGACTCTCTCGTTCAGACCCTAGATTAGAACATCTCATATTTCTCCTTTTTGTTTGGCAGAACCTGAGTCTACGTATTGACCTTCAGAGCTCAGCATAATGTCCACCTCTTTATGTCTGATAGAGTGACGGTCGACTGCATGATGCATTATGAATGTGGGGCTGAGTTATTCTGATACCATGGCAATGAGCATGGTATTAAAAACAGCTAGAATAAAATGTGTTATGTTAACAAATGGCCGACTTCCATGTTGTTTCAGAATTTGTGTACACATGCTCCGTGGCATGTGAGAGGCTCCACTTTGGAATTGAAATAATAAATTAAACAAAAGTGCATCCAAGAAGGCTCAATTCCATTAACGTGTAGTTTTGGCTGCGTGCTCTGAAAATTCATTCTATGAACACAGTCAAGTTACTATTGTACATTTGGCTTACCGAAAGCTCTTCTTTGTAGGTGTATTCTGTCAACAGGGGCCCGCCAGCCAAGTGTGTTCTACTGCGTCACTAGGTCACCGAATGTCACAGGTCCAATAAAAAATGACTTGTCAGAAAGCTGAGGGCTAGAGCCTCAGCTGGTGTAAATGGGTGTAACTCCATTGACTTGAAGTCATGCAGATTTACACCCATTTACACCCAGCTATGGATCAGGCCCAGAGCCTTTCAAGAAATACTTACGGCGAGATTACACAACCCTGACTCACAAAGGGGAGCACTTACTCAGAGATGTAGTTGCATTGAACTCAAAGGAAGTATACGCTTGAAATAAGTGCTCACCCACATGAGTAATGGTTACACAATTTTGTTATTATTTAGTAAATGGGAATGCCAAACATTCCTGGAGTATTAAAATAGGTGAAAATTTTAAAAGTCAAGCAACTGTTAGCTTTGCCTTTGGAAATATATTTGCATATGCATGTGGCAAAAATGTCTTGCTTTATCATTGCCTTGTTATAAGATAGCTGGAAACGAAATAAATACTACCTTGTGCTAGGTCGGAACAGGCGTTGAATTTTTTATCACCACTCAGTGTGATAAGGCTCTTGCTGACTGACTGTATAAATATACACATGCATGGAAAGAAATAGATGTAAGCAAAGACATCAGGTTCTTTTGTAAATATCCTGCAGATTATTTAACTTTATCAGAGACATTCCATTGAAGGATAAACATTTTGGTTTTCTTCATACTTGAATAATGCTTAAACTCGTGTACATTGTCACCTTCGCAGTAATGATAGTATTCTGCATTCATTTAGATTCTTTCATCTACAAGCACTTTATAAACTCTTTGTAAGTCTTTGTTGTCCCCGGCATGGTCAAGGTCGGTATCTGAAGACAGTGACCATTATTTTGTCTCTTGCACCTAAGGTCTTGATTTATGTGATGGTGACTCCAGGTCTTGGTTCCCTTTCAGAGAGAGGGGTGTAGCCTCAAGAGAATTGTAACACATGAGCTATGCAACAAATACTGTATCTTCCTTATAATCTCCTTTCACTCCCCTGAATTAATAACAAAACAAATAGAAGTGAATGTATCCCTTGGAAAATCAGGAGGAAAGTGGTTTGTTCGGGTTTTTAAAAGAGTGTTTTTAAACAAGAGTTTGGGGGGAGGGTGGGAGAGAAACCCAAACGACTAGCCGAGCATCAACAGAAAAGTTTGTTACATAAAAGGATCATACGACTTCCCCTAATCAGGTTGCAGCGTATATTCCTTTTGTGTGTTTCTTGTTTTCACTTCAGTCTTTAGTTTGAAAGATCTTCCAGGCAGACATTGTTACCATACATTACACTGGTCTACAATTTTTGAGAAGTCGTCTGCTTCAGAGATAAAATGTGCTATTTATTATGTATTTTGATGTGCTGAATTCAAATATGACAATTAAAACAACTGATTGGCTACTGTTTCTAAGATATTTAAGTTTTTACATTTTATGTCTATGTATATTGTGTAGATAGTAGAGTTTTAATCATAAATTGTAAACCTAGGTCTTTTCATGTGTTTATGGTTGCTTTACATGATAATATTTCACCTGTCCTGTTTATGTAACACTTTAAAAATCAGCAAAAGGGTTATATAAATAAAATTTATTATGAAACAAAAGGCAAAAAACTATTATGTACATAGTTTAGTCCTATTCAGTGTCTACTCGGCGCTTCTTGGCTTGTCTCTTGTATTCATTAAATGGAGCATCTCTTGTCACTGTCCAGCAGTAATCTGCAAGCATTGATGGGCTCCATTTGCCCTGATAGCGTTTCTCCATTGTTGCAATGTCCTGGTGAAATCGCTCACCGTGCTCATCGTTCACTGCTCCGCAGTTCGGTGGAAAAAAATCTAGATGAGAGTGCAAAAAATGTATCTTTAGTGACATGTTGCAACCAAGGCTTTTGTATGCCTTGAGGAGGTTTTCCACCAACAACCTGTAGTTGTCTGCCTTGTTGTTTCTGAGAAAATGTATTGCCACTAACTGGAAGGCTTTCCATGCCGTCTTTTCCTTGCCACGCAGTGCATGGTCAAATGCATCATCTCGAAGAAGTTCACGAATCTGAGGACCAACAAAGACACCTTCCTTTATCTTAGCTTCACTTAACCTTGGAAATTTTCCACGGAGGTACTTGAAAGCTGCTTGTGTTTTGTCAATGGCCTTGACAAAGTTCTTCATCAGACCCAGCTTGATGTGTAAGGGTGGTAACAAAATCTTCCTTGATTCAACAAGTGGTGGATGCTGAACACTTTTCCTCCCAGGCTCCAATGACTGTCGGAGTGGCCAATCTTTCTTGATGTAGTGGGAATCTCTTGCATAACTATCCCATTCGCAGAGAAAACAGCAGTACTTTGTGTATCCAGTCTGCAGACCAAGCAAGAGAGCAACAACCTTCAAATCGCCACAAAGATGCCACTGATGTTGGTCATAGTTTATGCACCTCAAAAGTTGTTTCATGTTGTCATAGGTTTCCTTCATATGGACTGCATGACCAACTGGAATTGATGGCAAAACATTGTCATTATGCAGTAAAACAGCTTTAAGACTCGTCTTCAATGAATCAATGAACAGTCTCCACTCATCTGGATCGTGAACAATGTTGAGGGCTGTCATCACACCATCGATGTTGTTGCAGGCTACAAGATCACCTTCCATGAAGAAGAATGGGACAAGATCCTTTTGACGGTCACAGAACATGGAAACCCTAACATCACCTGCCAGGAGATTCCATTGCTGTAGTCTGGAGCCCAACAGCTCTGCCTTACTCTTGGGTAGTTCCAAATCCCTGACAAGGTCATTCAGTTCACCTTGTGTTATGAGGTATGGTTCAGAGGAGGAGGATGGGAGAAAATGTAGATCCTGTGACACTGATGGTTCAGGAACAGAAGTTTCATCCTCTGCCTCTTCCTCGTCTGACTCAAGTGAGAATGATTCTGGTGCATCAGGAACCGGCAGTCCTTCTCCGTGGGGTACTGGGCGTATAGCTGATGAAATGTTTGGATAATGCACAGTCCACTTTTTCTTCTTTGACACACCTTTCCCAACTGAAGGCACCATGCAGAAGTAACAATTGCTGGTACAGTCTGTTGGCTCTCTCCAAGTCATTGGCACTGCAAAAGGCATAGATTTCCTTTTCCTGTTCAACCACTGGCAAAGATTTGTTGCACAAGCGTTGCAGCATATGTGTGGGGCCCGCCTCTTGTCCTGATCTCCAATTTTTCAGCCAAAATAAAGGTGATAGGCTTTCTTAACCATAGTGGTTATACTGCGCTTTTGTGATGCAAAAGTCACTTCACCACAAACATAGCAGAAGTTATCTGTACTGTTCACACAAGTACGAGGCATCTCTGCTCACTTTGGCTAAACAGAAATGTGTCCCTTTGCAAAATCAAACACTGACAAATAAGAGAGCACGACACTGTATGATTTCTAGAGCTGATATAGGGCAATTTGTTCAGCAGAGTGATGTAAGCTTCGTTATGATTGCATCATCCATGACTTCTAGGAATAACATGATGCAATTCATATCATGTATGATGCAATACCAGCTTCAGATTGCATCATTCATTGTTTTGCCTAAAAAGCAAGTACTGTCCAAACCCAGTCATAGATTTATTCATAGATCCAGTCAAAGATGTATTTTAGTCATTTCCGGTTTAAATTGAGATCCCTTCCCTTTATAACTCACTTATCCTCCGCCATTCCCAAGTCAAGGGTTGTATATACTGACCCAATAGCATATCTTGAAAACTAGAGCCAATCAACAATTTTAAGCATCATTTTTGTTCTCAGTGACCCAGAATTAGTAAAGTTTGACTACATTTATTTCAGAAGCATTTTGGCTGTAGAGCAGTGTTATTTGCATTCTAGTAGCCCCTGGAATCTCCATTCTGTTCAGTGCTGTGCATGAGATGATCCCTGCCCTGAAGACCTTACAAGCTAACCAGACAAGACAGACAAAGTGCGGGAGAGAAAACAGAACAACAGTGAGGTGGAATGACTTTCCCAAAGTCACACACCAGGATAGTGGCAACACCAAAAATAGGTGTCCTGAGTCCTACTCCAGTGCCCTATCAATTAGACCACACTGTATGTCTGATGTATTTGTTCAGCATTGACCACTTATTGTTACAGTGACCTATGTTAGGGCCCAATTCTGCAACCCTTACACTGAGCAGTACTGCTTCATTTGAATAATCCCACTGATTTGTGTAGCAAATTGCCTTGTAAAGTGCCCCCTGAGCAGAAGGTTGGGCTGTGGCACAGTAACTGCAGTACAATTTAAAAATTCATTAGTACTATTAGCAGCCTCCGTCCAAACCCAAATTAATATCTTCCCGAGATTTCCAGCCAGATCTAGGCGCTCTGAATGAAAACCAAATAATGTATTGGCAATCAAAGAGTAAGTAGGTGGGTGTGACTGGCATTAATTCAGCTATCAGCTCAGAAGTGATCTGAGCCAGTGGCAAAGGAGATGCAGGAATATCACTTGTCAGGGAGACTCTTGACTGTCATGGGATAGTCATTTGAATGAGGGGGAATAAATAAGATGAAATGTTGTATACCCCCCCCCAAAGGGATGCCAGTGATGGACTAATCACTAGCTTCTTTGAGAAAGTGTCAGTCAGGTGGCAATTATATCTTCAGTGGGCTATGCGCAATAACCTAATGTAGTCTTGACTGATTGCATTTTTATATATGCTTTCTAAAAGCAATGGAAAATCTACATCTACTACTTGTTCTGCAGGAGCGAGCGCCTCACTGAACAACAGCTGCAGCCTGATGCTGCTGAGACAGCAAAAAGTGTGACCTAAAACAAGGCCCACCGCCATGGACCAGAATTTTCCTAGCACAGTCCAAACAATAGGTGCAACGTACAGCCCTAGCCTGCCTCACATACCCCAGCTCTCCAGCACAATCCTGTCCTGTTCTTGTACCAGGACAGATACTCCAGCCCTTCCAACTGGAATGCAACCCTGCTCTTCCCAGAAGGAATCCCCACAGCTTCTCTGCTGGAAGCATTCTCACTCCCCTGGACCTCTCACAGTTCCTTTGGCACCAGCTCTCGGGCCATGGAGATGTCAGCAGGTAAAGCCCTCCCCTGCTGTCAGCCATCTCTGGCTCTTGGCTACAGCTCTCTGGCTGCTGCTCCTCCTGCCTTCAGTCCTCTAGCCTTGGCTCTAGCATGGAGACACCAGCCAGCAAACCCCTCTTGCTGCTCTCCTGCCTTCAACCTTCTCCCAAGAGCCACCTTCTGCTTCCTTCCAGGACTCCTGCAGTCTTCTGGCAGCTCTGTAGCCTGATTTGGGGTGTGTTAGTAGTGTTGATTTAATTTATCCATTTAATTTAATTTCATTTAATTAATTGTTAATTAATTAACTAATAATTTTAATAATGATTATTGTGAATATTAATTAGTATGGGTTTCGGCTCGCCAATTTGTTTGATCAGAAGATAAAGTTCGTCCTGAATCAGGTTTCACAGAGTTTATAAAAGGAACTTCGGGAGTATGACAGGAAGTTTACACTGAGACAGATATAGTCATAAAGACCTTTTTATTAAAATCAATGAAATAGTAAGCAAATGGTAAAACAGTTAGAATTACAGAGTTACACTTGTATCACAGTTCTTTAAGATATATATATATATATATATGAATATAAGATTATAAGCTGCAAAGTTGATTAATACTCACACTCTGTTTTAATAACCTGGTGTTGGCAAATGCAGCGGCCGCCTTGGGCGTTTTCACCCCTCTGGCAGAGGAAGCTAATGCAGAGCTGTTTACTCTCTTAATTTAACTCTAAGCTTTACTAAAATAAAATATAAGGAAGATTAAATTCCTTTTAGACTTATATTTAAAAAGAAATGAAGAACGGCCTAGCAATAGTTAATAGCCGTCAATACGTAGTTGCAGGTGGAAGCAATGAAGAGTAGACAGGAGCAGATAGTTGAGTAGATTGCCTGCCTAATGGTGAGCTGTCTTGCCTTTTTATAGGGCATTAGTCGGAAATCCCTCCTCTTATGCCCAAATTTCATTCTTCCCCCATGGAAATGTTAGGGTATACTTACCCCATAGGCTAGTATGTATGTGCGTATGGATGACAGGTATGTACGCATTTGCGGTGTATCTGTTAGATTGTGGGCAAAAAACCCTTTTTCCACCCTTTATTGCTATTGATTCAGGTAAAGGTCTCTAGACATCTGCGTGGGTGTTTTGTCTAATTTTACTTTTCTGGGTAAGGGTCTCAAAAGGTGTTAACTTCGCATTACCTTAACATACAGGGTTTTGGCCTGTACGTAAGTCTCTTGCATTACAGCCAAACTTACTTTTAATATAAAATCTATAAGCCTAATACATCAAATACTCAAATTTAAAGGAAAGATATTTTTATATAGACAAGCAAATTAATCCTTAGGGCTACAGCTCTCACCTGCCCTTCCTGACTGAACCAGTCTGCGCAGATCACTGGAACTTCCTCTCTCACAGAGTCACTTCCTCACTTTTTATAGCCACCAGGTGCTGCCCCACCCTCTTACCTGGCAAAACTGCAGTGGTGTGCCATGACATTTTTAGAGAGGCATGCAATTCTACACTTCCATGCAAGGTGCAACCTTGTATGTACGGTGCGTGTGAGGTCCTGGTGTGTGAGGTCATGGTATTTCGTTCTACAAAATGGAATCCTCTACATGCTTTCAGTATCTGGACAGAGTCATCCCACAGGGATAGCCAGTCCTGGGGCATGCAGTGCATACATGGATGGCATGCCACTGCCAAATTGAGAGCACTTATTCTACCATAGGAGAGCTTGACCTACTTCATTCACAGGGGCCAGCCACCCTACGACACTACACAATCTCCAACATTATCTTCTGCAGCATCTTGGGTGTTTGTGGAGAAAGTAAATAAAGAAGTGTTATTTTCCCCTTCACATAACACAAGAACTAGGGCTCACCAAATGAAATTAATAGGCAGCAGGTTTAAAACAAACAAAAGGAAGTCTTTCTTTACACAACGCACAGTCAACCCCGTGGAACTCCTTGCCAGAGGATGTTGTAAAGGCCAAGACTCAGGGCCGGTTCTAGGCACCAGCAAATCAAGAATGTGCTTGGGGCGGCACAATTTCAGGGGCGGCACCTTTTTTTTTTGCTTCGGCAGTTGTGCTCCTGGAGGTCTTTGTTTTGTTTTTTTTTTGCTTGGAGCGGCAATAAACCTAGAGCCAGCCCTGCCAAGACTATAACAGTCTATCCCATCCTCCATGAACTTATCTAGATGTTAACTTATCTAGATAAGTTCATGGAGGATAGGTCCATCAATGGCAATTAGCCATGATGGGCAGGGATGGTGTCCCTAACCTGTTTGCCAGAAGCTGGGAATGGGGGACTGGGGAAGGATCACTTGATGATTACCTGTTCTGTTCATTCCCTCTGAAGCACCTGGCATTGGCCACTGTTGGAAGACAGGATACTGGACTAGATGGAACTTTGGTCTGACCCAGTATGGCCGTTCTTATGTTCGCTGAAGTCTCCCAACCAAGTCCTTATCAGGCTTAACCCTACTTAGTCTGAGGGTTATGATGAGATTAGTACTCAGCATTCTTCTAGCTCTACTCTCATGCAAGTCAATGGGCGTTTTACCAGGTCTCGAATGGGAGCAGCGTTAGGCATTTTTAAAAAATATCATCTTAGAGGCAGACAGTTTATTGCAAGTTATTCCTGCTTGACTTACATTTGCAAAATCTCAGAAATGGTCATTTAAAACTGGGAATCTCCTGAAGTTAACCAATTAACATTTGGGAGATGTACCATCCCAGCAAAGACATAGGGGCAGATTTTCTGCTCTGTTTTTAAAACAATGAAGTAAAACTATTTTAGACTTTCTGTAGAACCCGTTCTCAGTCACTTCAAAGGAATGAAGAGTCACCTTGTCTCTTTGACAGTAATAAACTGACAGAAAAATAGGTCAGACATTATCGTTAGATTTTTTAAATTGTACTTGTGTGTGGGCTTTTTTATTCCTTTAGGAAAATAAGCAAATCTTGTGATTTAGTAATAGCAAGTCCTTTTCAGCTATAAAATCTAGTATGTGTTTCCATTGCCACCTCTCCCTGCTGTAAATATGTGCAGAGAGTACAACAGTTGTCTCCATGGTAGTGATTTGTGCAGCACACGTGTGATAATTAACTGTAAAGAGCATACACAATGGTAATGTTATTGGTCTCATTCAAAAACTAACAAAGAAATTCAAAGTTAAACCAGAGCCTCCATCCTTAATGCATCACAATTTTCATAGATCTTATACCACATACATTAATTTAAAGTATATTATACAATTTGCCTTTAGTTTGAACTCGTAACAATCACCAGCTGGTGGTGGTAAGACTGGTTTGCAATTTGGAAAACAGCTGATTGTATAGAATAATTTCCAAAGTTGTACAAAGCTAGTTACCAGGCAACTTGTGAAGTTTGGATCAAGCCTTGTCATCTGATCAAGATAATTAAACACCTTCGACTTTTTATTCTAACTGCAGCTTATTCTCTTTTAGGTTTTAAAAAGATTCGTCAGAAATCAGTGTTACCTGTTATGAGTGACTATTCTAAACAAGCTCATGTCTTATAGCAAAAACCTGGCACTTTACAATGCTTGTTACTAGTAACACTTATCTCACAGCAGTAAGCAGAGGAAGATAGTAGGCAGGTGTTAAGCTGTGACTACGGCTTACCCATGAAAACCTTGCTCATTATCCTAGCCCTTCCCCCCCTCCATCTGTTTTTTCATTCACCTGTTATGTCTGGTAAAGGTGCAATCAGAATTTTCCTAAGGAGGGGGCCCAGAGCTTGCTTTCTGCTGCCCTGCACTCAGCCCCCCTGTGACGTTGCACTCCATATGCTTTATGGAAATAGGCTTATGAGTGTGAATATGATGTAACTGGAATTTGTTTTATGCAAAAGGTCTCTTGTAAGGTATCCTTACAAAGCTTATAATCTACTGAATGTGTTCATACTATTTGTTTGCACGAATTATTTCTATGTCTGGAGTTAGGAGAATAAGATATAAACTTGTATCACTGATGTAAACGTATTAAGTGGAAGCCATTAAGGATGCTTCAGAATCAATGAACTGTAAATGGCTCTGTTTACTTGCAAACCTTCCTGTGTACACTTGGGCCAGCCCAGGAAGAATGGACATTGGGGTCTCACAGGACATGGGACCATGTCACATGATACTGGAATCCATCTTAAATCTGGTACTTTTCCATTTAGAAGGAGGGGTGGGGACCCAGAGAGACAAAAGATTCCTGCCTTGTGCCAAAGCTATAAAAAGGGGTGGAACAGGACAAAGCGGGATGCCAGTCATGAGAAAGCCCTGCTTACCACCTGAGATGTCTGCAGGAATTAACAAGGACTGTACCAGGGGAAAGGACTGGGCCAAGACTAGGAAGGAGTCTAGTCTATGAAAGAAGCTTATTGGAACATCTCTGAGGGTGAGATATTACCTGTAATCAGTTTCTTAATGTATTAGGCTTAGACTTGCATGTTTTTTCTTTATTTTGCTTGGTGACTTACTTTGTTCTGTCTGTTATTACTTGAAACCACTTAAATCCTACTTTTTATACTTAATACAATCACTTCTGTTTATTAATAAACCCAGAGTAAGTGATTAATAGCTGGGGGAGCAAACAGCTGTGCATATCTCTCTATCAGTGTTATAGAGGGCAGACAATTTATGAGTTTACCCTGTATAAGCTTTATATAGAGTAAAACGGACTTATTTGGGGTTTGGATCCCATTGGGACCTGGGTGTCTGGGTGCTGGAGGCAGGTAACCTGCTAAGCTGTTTTCAGTTACGTCGGCAGCTTTGGTCGTGTGGACCAGACCTGGGTTTGTGTTGCAGCAGGCTAGTGTGTCTGGTTCAATAAGGCAGGGTTCTGGAGTCCCAAGCTGGCAGGGAAAATGGGCTCAGAGATAATCTCAGCACATCAGGTGACAGTCCCAAGAGGATCTCTGTGACTGAACCTGTCACATTCCCCCCACATACACTGCCCCACACCCAATCCTGAGCTCTCTCATGCTGCCTCTGCACCCAGACCCACACTCTACCCCCTGCACCCAGCTCTGCACACACACTCCCCTCCTGCTGCCCTATACCCAGCCCTGCACTCTTCTCCCACATTGCCTTGCACCCATCTCTGAGCTCTCCCAACTGCACCCAGAACTGTGGTCTCCCCACCCACACCCAGCCCATAGCTCTTACCCAGAGAGGTGGTCAGGCTAAAAGAGCACCTTCCCCTCCAGGGGCCAGGCATTCTGGGAGCCCCAGACCCCATCCTCCTTCTGTGTCTCTCCTTCCCCAGGAAGCACTAAAGCCCAAATCCAATCCTCCCACCCTCTTGGGAACTGAGGGTTTCCAGTGCCCACTTGTCCTCTTTTCCCCAGGGGTGCTGGAAGAATTACAAAAGCGTGGGAGGCCAAGCAGGCACATGAGGTCACAAAACTACTCAAAGTTGGCCCAGTCACCCCTCCTTCTTGCTGTCAGGGAAGGGGCTCCACCATTAGCCGCCCCAACTCCGTTCAGGGGCAAACTGGGGCGCTAGGCCCCCAGACCTCTCCTATCATACTTCTGGTGTCTGGTCATAAACCAAGTCTGTAAATTCTTTTCGGGGCAGAGACTTTCTTTGAACTCCATATCTGTACAGAGCCTTGCACAACAGGGCCCTGACCAGGCCTCTAGATGCTGCTGTAATGTAAATAAGGATAACAAAAATATCTCAGAATTCAATTCGTCACATAAAATATGCAAAAATTATACAACCAAACAAGCATGTGTAAGTTCCCTTATCCCATTAAACAAATGGAAAGTATTTTCTCCTTTTCTTCTTCACTGGATTAATACATTTGGTACACAATAATTAAATTAGTCTTGAGGTTTAACAATTTACAATCAGTAAATTGTCTCGCTGTCAATGGATTTTATTTAACCAACTCAGTTTATTTAGAATAAATTGATTGCAATTCTTTAACATTAATATCTCTTCCCAATTAATTCACACGTTATCTTTGTATAAATCAAACTCTTAGTTAACATTCTTTCCAAATAATCTGTATTTTCTTTAATAGCAGTTTCTTGTATTCTGAAAACGTAACATCTTAACAATTGCTGTAGTCTATTGTAAAGATTGGGACTTATGGTAATTTCAAAACAATATAAGAGTGTGTTGATTAATATATATAGTAACTCCTCACTTAAAGTCATCCCGGTTAACATTGTCTCGTTGTTACATTGCTGATCAATTAGGGACCATGCTCGTTTAAAGTTGTGCAATGGTCCCTTCTAACGTTGTTTGGCAGCTGCCTGCTTTGTCTATTGCATGCAGGAAGAGCAGCCCGTTGCAGCTAACTAGTGGGGGCTTGTAACCAGGGTGGACCGGCAGCCCCCCATCAGCTCCCCCTATCAGCTCCCCGCTTCCCTAAGTTCCCTGTGCTGCAGCCGCCGAGCAGGCTATCAATTGCAGGCTATCAATTGCCGGCAGTTCAGCTGTCCCTCCCCACACTGCCATGTGCTGCTCCTGCCTTCTGCCTTGTTGCTGCTCCCAGAGACTCCTGCTTGCTGTGCAGGGGGAGAAGGGGGGGCTAATATCAGGGTGTCCCCCTCCCCCCTGCACCTGCCCCCCGCTTATCCCTTCTCCATATAGAGCAGGGAGGGGACATGGACGGAGAGAGACATAGAGAGCTTGGGGCAGCAGCTACTGTCTCAACTTCCTGATCCACTTAAAATGACAATGCACTTAAGAGTGGATCAACTTACTTAAAGGGGCAGTGTGCATCTCTCTCTCTCTCCCACACACAAGGTGTGTGTCTGTCTCTGTCTGCTATGCTGTCTCCCCTCCCTCTTGTTCATGCTGCCTTGTGTGAGAGGCTACATTAACAACAATGTGTTAACCCTTGAGGGCTCAGCTGAGTGCTAGTTCATCATTTAGCAGCAAGGCATTCCCTGGGAAATATTCCTCCCTCTAACTTCACCACCTCAACCAAGCTCCACAATCATCATAGCTGTAAACAGTATTAAATTGTTTGTTTAAAACGAATACTGTGTGTATATCTATATATGTAACCCCTTTGGGGTTTAGAGAGCATGGCCCCTTTAAATCATGGGGGAGGCGGAGAGTAAGGAAAAAGGAGGGAAACTCCAGGGGGTGGCGTTGGAGCTTGGAGGGAGAGGGAGAGCAGCCTGAGGCCCTCCCAAAGGGAGCAGCAGAGAACCTGCCTGAAGCCTGGGAATGACAGGGCCGATCGGGGACACCCCAGGACAGGAGCCAGGAGGAGCACTGTGCCAGGGAGGAATCGCCCCAGAAGGACAGGCCGGAGCTGGACCCAGTATCATGGCTGTCCAGAGCTGCATGGGGCTGTGAGTACTGGGGCTTGGGACTCTGCATTGGGAACAAGGAGGGAGGCTGTAGCTAGTTAAGTGGGGAGGTGGTCGCTCTGTGTGGCTTTGCAAAGAGCGGCAGAAGAGGGCACCAGAGGGGTTTGTTGGGGGAAGGTTCACTGGTGCCGAAGACGACCAGGAGCACCCAAGACTCACCACTGGATTGGAACTTTGCTCAGGACTCCTGAACTCTGTGTGCAGACACATTGCTCGGTGTCTGCCCTTCCAGACTGTGCTACCACTGGGCCCATGGAGCCTTGGTTTCGATGCAACCCTGTTTTACTGCTCCCCCTATATTTCCCCTTGTTGTTTTTCTCCTCTCATTCCTCTGTAAATAAATATTTCCCTTTATTATATCCATTGTACTTTTCCTGTGGGTGTGTGTTCACTCTGGGGGGTTTGGAACAGGTGCCCCTGGGCTGGAAGGGATTTCTCCTGCTGCATTCCTGCGCGCGCCATCTCTTGGCCAGAGCTGCCTGCAGAGCAGACTCCATCTTGGCCACAAGGGCGCTAAAGTTACATATAATATATAGTTATTTGTCTGGTGAAAAAAAATTCCCTGGAACCTAACCCCCCCTATTTATATTAATTCTTATGGGGAAATTGGATTCTCTTGACATTGTTTCGCTTAAAGTCGCATTTTTCAGGAACATAACTACAACGTTAAGCGAGGAGTTACTGTACTGGGCTATATCACATTACCAATATGTATTATCCACACCATATATATATTAGTATGCACTAAGCACAGATAGCTGTTGTCAGTTGTTGGCTGTGTGTGTGTTCTCTCTGCGTGCTGCACCGTCTCTGGTCAGGTAGCTAGTTCAGCAGACCCGACCACAGACTCGGTGTGACATACTATACCTTGGGGGAGTGTCTTGTAACCCCCATATTCCTCATTTTTATATAATCGTGATCTTACATATAAAGCATGCGTTGTAAGGTATCAGGGGAAAGGGTATGATCTGCTGAAAGTCATTTCTCTATCCATGTGTGTATATCATTCGTTCATATGAAGTTATGAAAATTGTGTTGTATGATTTGTGATGGGGCAAGGCCAGATGGCTACAGTAAAGTAGTGAGGAATAGGTATGTTAGCCCCAGGCTAAACAAATCCCTGGTACCATGGCAACCAAATGGCAGTTGCTCCAGGTTAATCAAGACACCTGGGGCCAATTGAGATCCTTCTAGAAGGCAGTGGAGATAGCTACATTGATTGGGACACCTGAAGCCAATCAAGGGCTGGCTGGAACTAGTTAAAAGCCTCCCAGTTAGTCAGTGAGGTGTGTGTTGCTGAGAGCAAGAGGTGCAAGGAGCTGAGAGGGTGTGCTGCTGGAGGACTGAGGAGTACAAGCATTATCAGACACCAAGAGGAAGGTCCTGTGGTGAGGATAAAGAAGGTGTTTGGAGGAGGCCATGGGGAAGTAGCCTAGGGAGGTGTAGCTGTCATGCAGCTGTTACAGGAGGCACTATAGACAGCTGCAATCCACAGGGCCCCGGGCTGGAACCTGGAGTAGAGGCTGGGCCTGGGTTCCTCCCAACTCCTGATCAGACACAGGAAGAGTTGACCCAGACTGTGGATTCCACCAGAGGGGAAGATCACTGAGGTGAGCAAATCTGCCAATAAGCGCAGGACCCACCAAGGTAGAGGAGGAACTTTGCCACAGATTGTAACTAAAATATGCTGTAAATTGGGGAATCAGCCAGATATTAGCTCCCCAGAGGCAACAGCAAGAAAAGTAACCAACACCTGGGCAGGGTATCAATCAACCCATCAACAACCATTGTCCAGCAATGGCGCTACAGTGCAATGAGTCACCTGCATGAGGCCACACCAGGGGAATTGCCCAACCTTGCCTGGAGATTCAGCAGTGCACCCAGACTTGCCTGGACTTGTGTTTTCCAAGCACATGGACTGAGGGTATAAAACAGACACAGTGTTCCCATGCTTGACCTTTCTCCTGCCCCCACCTATGCTTCAAACAGCTAAGGCCTTGTCTACACTACGAGAGTAGTTCGATTTTACTTAAATCGAATATTTGGAATCGATATTGCAAAGTCGAACGTGTGTGTCCACACTAAGGACAGTAATTCGACTTTGTGAGTCCACACTAACGGGGAAAGCGTCGACATTGGAAGCGGTGCACTGAGGGCAGCTATCCCACAGTTCCCGGAGTCCCCGCCGCCCATTGGAATTCTGGGTGGAGCCGCAAATGCCTTCTGGGTAAAAAAAAAAGGGGCCAGGGTGCTTTTGGGTAACTGTCGTCATCCGTCCATCACTCCCGCCCTCCCTCCCTCCCTGAAAGCGCCAGCGGGAAATCATTTCGCGCACTTTTCCAGTCATTGACAGCGCGGACGCCACAGCACTGTGAGCATGGAGCCCGCTGCAACCATCGCTGCAGTTGTGGCCGCTCTCAACGCCTCGCAGCTTATCATACAGGTTGCCCTGAGGCAGATGCAGAAAAGTCAGGCGAGGAGGCTACGTCAACGCGGTGATGGCCTGAAGTCTGAGAGTAGCACAGACCTCTCAGAAAGCAGGGGACCCAGCGCCGAGGACATCACGGTGGCAATGGGTCATGTTGATGCTGTGAAACGGCGATTCTGGGCACGGGAAACAAGCACTGAGTGGTGGGACCGCATAGTGCTGCAGGTCTGGGATGAATCACAGTGGCTGCGAAACTTCCGCATGCGGAAGGGAACTTTCCTTGAACTTTGTGAGTTGCTGTCCCCTGCCCTGAAGCGCAATGACACCCGGATGCGAGCAGCCCTGACTGTCCAGAAGCGAGTGGCCATAGCCCTCTGGAAGCTTGCAACGCCTGACAGCTACCGGTCAGTCGCGAGCCAGTTTGGGGTGGGCAAATCTACCGTGGGGGTTGTTGTGATGCAAGTAGCCAAGGCAATCGTTGATGTACTGCTGCCAAAGGTAGTGACCCTGGGAAACTTGGAGGCGATCATAGATGGCTTCGCAGCGATGGGATTCCCAAACTGCGGTGGGGCCATAGATGGAACTCACATCCCTATCCTGGCACCGGACCACCAGGCCAGCCAGTACATTAACAGAAAGGGCTACTTTTCCATGGTGCTGCAAGCACTGGTGGACCACAGGGGACGTTTTACCAACATCAATGTCGGATGGCCGGGCAAGGTTCATGACGCTCGTGTTTTCAGGAACTCTGGTCTGTTTAGACGGCTGCAGCAAGGTATTTACTTCCCGGACCACAAAATAACTGTTGGGGATGTGGAGATGCCTATAGTGATCCTCGGGGACCCAGCCTACCCGCTAATGCCCTGGCTCATGAAGCCCTATACAGGTGCCCTGGACACTGAAAAAGAACTCTTCAACTACCGGCTGAGCAAGTGCAGAATGGTGGTGGAGTGTGCTTTTGGACGTCTCAAGGGGAGATGGAGAAGCTTGCTGACTCGCTGTGATCTCAGCGAAACCAATATCCCCATTGTTATAGCAGCTTGCTGTGTGCTCCACAATCTCTGTGAGAGCAAGGGGGAGACCTTTATGGCGGGGTGGGAGGTTGAGGAAATTAGCCTGGCTGCTGATTACTCACAGCCAGACAGCCGGGCGATTAGAAGAGACCAGCGGGAAGCGCTGTGCATCCGGGAGGCTTTGAAAGCAAAGTTCCTGAGTGAGCAGGGTAACCTGTGACTTTCTAATTTTGTGTACAGAGAAGCCTTCACCCCACTTCCAACACACGTTTCAAAATAAAAATAGTTCTACTTTGTTAAAGCACACCGTTTTCTTTAATACTGTTTTCGCGGGAATTTTTTAAAACTGGGACGCAGACTGTGGTGCGGAGCGGGTGTAGTGTAGTCGCGCGAATGCAGCTTCTAAACTCAAGGACTGACAGGCTCCGCTGCGGTGGGATGGTTCTTTCAACGGAGCCTGTCACCCCTCCTGATACGGACTGTGTGTATGGGGGGTCTATGTGAGTTTGTGGCAGGGGGGGGACGGTTACAGATCCCCTGCTGTGTGGCTCTGTGATCCTGCCTAAGGACCGCCGCTTAAGATCTCTAACTGCCCTCCCCGACACAAAGTCACAGAGCAACCCACCCCCCACCACATAACATGAAAAGAACCTCCCAGACTAACCAGGGTAAGTAGTCACTGCATCACTGCACTATGTATGTGCCCTGCTGCTGTGCCTGCCCCCGACTATGTACCCTGCCAAAGGTGACTGTCCTGTCCAATTACCAACCCCCTTTTCCCACCCCCCCTCCAAAAGAACATGATGGAAACAGTAGTTAACAGAAACATATTTTTTATTATCAACTACACATGGGACTGGGAAGTGAAACTTGGACGGGGGCTTGTGTCAGGCGGGAAGGAAAGAACTTGTCAAACTTTGGGGAATGAGAGCCTTCTGCTGCTCGAGCTCTCTGCAGGGGTGGAGTGAGAGTTAGCAGGGACTCTGCCGCCTCTCCTTCTGTGCACTTTGGGTGAAGGGAGTATGGGACTTGGTGGCGGGGGAGGGCGGTTAGAGATGGACTGCAGCGGGGCTCTGTCCTCCTGCCTCCGTTCCTGCAGAACATCCACAAGGCGCCAGAGCGTGTCCGTTTGCTCCCTCAGTAGTCCAAGCAGGGTTTGAGTCGCCTGCTGGTCTTCCTGACGCCACCTCTCCTCCCGATCCATGTTGGCTTGGTGCATTTGGGACAAGTTCTCCCGCCACTGGGTCTGCTGTGCTGCCTGGGCTCGGGAGCAGGCTATAAGCTCTGAGAACATGTCCTCCCGTGTCCTCTTCTTCTTATGCCTAATCCTCCCTAGCCTCTGGGAGTGTGATGACAGGCTAGGTTGTGAGACAGTCGCAGATGGGGCTGTGGGAATGGGAAAAAGGGAGTGAATTCCTCAGAAAGATAAATGTAGTTGTGAACAAAAAACATAGTCTTTCTCTGTGAACAGGACCATGCACAGCACCTATCACATGCGCACTCAGCACAAGGTCGAATTCTCGGCCTTCGCATTCAGTGTCTGGGGTTTTGCAGAGCACTTTTGAGAACCCTGTCAGGACAACGGAATTGCTCTTGCACGCAGACATGGTAAGCCGTAGATTCGTGGCAGCTTAAAACTTTAATATTAGCAATGGCCTCATTTCACATTGAAATCAATGTCGGTCCCTGCTGCCAGCAATCCGGCAAGCAGGAAGTCTGCTCCTGTCCCACACCCTCGCGGCTGTCCCCGGGAACGATCCCTTTCGGCTGACCCTCTCCCGCCTCCACCGCGTGGCTGCAAACCAGCGGTTACAGTTCTGTAAAGGAACGGTAAAGCAGTCCCAACACTAACATTCCCCTACCTCATTCAAAGCAGGTCATCATGAGCGACATCACCCTCATGAGGATCTCTGAGAGCGACAGACAGAGAATGCTCCGGGAAAGCCTTCAAAGACCAGGGCCGTATGCCGCCATGCTGTGCCAAGCAATGATTCCGGAGTACTTGCTAGTCTCGTGGCGCGGCAACGTGTCCTACTACGGAGGACCCAATAAGGCCGCTCTCCCCAAGAACCTAATGCAGCGGATTTCAAATTACCTGCAGGAGAGCTTCCTTGAGATGTCCCAGGAGGATTTCTGCTCCATCCCCGGACATATAGACCGCATCTTACTGTAGCTGCAGTAGCAGGGACTAAACAGTAGAGCGGCTTGGGCAGGACAATCATGCAAAACCGGACATTGCTAGATTTTTTTCAAATAGTTGCACTGCCCATGACTGAACCGTTAAGTTAATCAAGCTAATCATGAGAAACCCATTTTTTAAATTGTTAATAATCATGTTCTGTTACAAATAAATGTTTAGATGTTTACAACACTTACTGGATGATCCTTCACCAGATTCTGTGTCCGGGGTAACGGCTGGGGAGGGTTGGTAGGGGATCTCTGTAAGGGTGATGAAGAGATCCTGGCTGTCGGGGAAATCAGCGTTGTGAGCGCTGTCGACTGCCTCGTCCTCCTCATCTCCTTCCTCATCTTCCCCGTCCGCTAACATGTCCGAGGATCCGGCCGTGGACACTATCCCATCCTCAGAGTCCACAGTCAGTGGTGGGGTAGTGGTGGCGGCCGCACCGAGGATGGAATGCAGTGCCTCGTAGAAACGGGATGTCTGGGGATGGGATCCGGAGCGTCCATTTGCCTCTTTGGTCTTCTGGTAGCCTTGCCTCAGCTCCTTGATTTTCACGCGGCACTGCGTTACATCCCGGCTGTATCCTCTCTCTGCCATGTCTTTAGAGATCTTCTCATAGATCTTTGCATTCCGTCTTTTGGATCGCAGCTCGGAAAGCACGGACTCATCGCCCCACACAGCGATGAGATCCAAGACTTCCCGATCAGTCCATGCTGGGGCCCTCTTTCTATTCTGAGATTGCACTGCCATCAGTGCTGGAGAGCTCTGCATCGTTGCCAGTGCTGCTGAGCTCGCCACGATGTCCAGACAGGAAATGAGATTCAAACTGGCCAGACAGGAAAAGGAATTCAAATTCAAATTTTCCCGGGGCTTTTCCTGTGTGGCAGTTCAGAACATCCGAGCTCTTACTGCTGTCCAGAGCGTCAACAGAGTGGTGCACTGTGGGATAGCTCCTGGAGCTATTAGCGTCGATTTCCATCCACACCTAGCCTAATTCGACATGGCCATGTCGAATTTAGCGCTACTCCCCTCGTCGGGGAGGAGTACAGAAGTCGAATTAAAGAGACCTCTATGTCGAACTAAATACCTTCGCGGTGTGGACGGGTGCAGGGTTAATTCGATGTAACGGCGCTAACTTCGACATAAACGCCTAGTGTAGACCAGGCCTAAGACACTAAGAAGAAGACAAGACTCCAACAGAGGAGATTGGCCTAGATTTAAGGGACAAACCTGTATATTAAGGGCACCAATACTAGTGGGGTGAGAAACTGCTTAATCTAGATGTTGCCCAGTCTAATAGAGTTGGGAGTTTAGACTTTGTGCTTATATTTTATTTCTTTTGATAACTAACTCTCACTTTTTGCCTATCACTTAAAATCTACCTTTTATAGTCAATACATTTGTTTAACTGTTTATCTTTACCAGTGAGTTTGTATGAAATGTATGACAAATCTGCTCAGGTTTTGCAAAGGCTGGTGTATATCCACTTTTCATGGATGAGGTGGTGAATCAATTAATAAATCTGCATTGCTCATCTTGAGCAGTGCAAGATGGTATATTCCTGGGATACAGTGCTGGGAGCTGTGGGGGTTTGGCTCTGGTTCCTTTCTCTGTGTGATTCATGAGTGGCTCTGGAAGCATTCATGCACTATAGCTGGGTGTGGGGCTCCACATGCTGTTGTGCTGAGTGATCACAGCGCCTGGAGGGGTTTGCTGCTGGTCACTAGCAAGGCATTGTGAGAGACCGCTCAGACTGGAGAGAGTTAAGGGGGCATAGGGAAACCATGGTCCCAGGCTGCACCCCAGGGATCCTGTCACACTTGGTTCAGAGGTGAAGGTGCTTATCCAAGTTTATTGTTAACGAAGCATGGTCCTAGTGCCCTGGCTAAGTGGTTACGGGTGCACTAACATCTCTATGCCCATTACAATGGACCAGCTCAGTAAGCGGCGGGACTTTCTGCTTCACCCTAGGCCAGACAAAGGGTTAG
Source organism: Trachemys scripta elegans (assembly GCF_013100865.1). Taxonomy (NCBI): domain Eukaryota; kingdom Metazoa; phylum Chordata; order Testudines; family Emydidae; genus Trachemys; species Trachemys scripta. The sequence goes on along the minus strand of NC_048298.1, from coordinate 21,916,535 downwards.
GGTGAGGTATTCCAACATTTATAGACTGAGACAAACAATCCGGGATAAACAACTTATGTATCCCCTTGTGCGTTTCATGGCACGTTTGTTACCTCCCCTTGTACCATTCTCCTGATGTTTCAGACAAAACATAACTATTCAACCCTTCTGTCAAACTATCTTATTGTGTGCTAGGTTGGGATGTTCTTGTGCTAGCCTGATGGAATGTGTTTACATATTCTGTGTGTTTTAGCAATGCTAGCAATTCCGGTGCTGAGTTCATGTACCAGACCCTGAGCTTGCAGGCAAACGACTGCTTTTGACAGGGCCTGACTTTTGCTCATAGCATAATTCTTGCTGACTTGCACCAGGCCCATGCTTCAGGCTCTCTTTCTACTACATTAGCATTAAGCACAAATATTATGGTGGTTATCTAGCCTAAATTGGCCTATACCTTTACCATAATCCTCTTCATTTATGGTAAGTATCCCATACCACCTTGCATTAGCTGCAGTAAGTTTGGCTTAAGTAGATGGGAAAGCTGTCAGTATTAGGACATATGATTATTTTACCATAGCAACAGATAGGGAGTTACTCTCACAGGCCTGTACTAGAATATCCTAAAGGAAGCGGACAAGACATATGATTGTTCTACCCTAATACAGACATAGGAGGAGCCTTCACACCCTTTGATACCTGGAATGCATGTGTTCAGAACAAAAAGATAAGGGGTATACCCTGGTGCCAGAGAAACAGGTAGAAAGCTGGTTGGTTAAAGCTAGTTTCAGATGACTTAGACAGTACCTTTTACTTGTAAACTGGCAGGATATAAAAAGACAGCTTTAGGGATGTAACTTCGGAAACATACCTTCCGCATATGGTGACTGTAACAATGCTGCATAAGATGGCTTCCAGGAGTCTAATATATAGATTCTATACTACATTATTATTGCATTATAGCAATAAACCTGACTGATACTGGCTATTTGGTCTCTTGGATCTATTTCATAGTGAACCAAAGTGTGGGTCAAGCAATTGAGTATACTAGCGGTTCTCAAACTTTTAGCAACCCGAGGACCCCCATTTTTATTTAAAAATTTTTACGGACCTCCAAGCCTCCCGCTCATCCCCAGGACCCACTCCCACCTCTTCCCCCAAGGTCCACCCATCTCTTCCCGCCCCCACTCTACCCCTGCCCCTCCTCTTCCCTGCCTCTTTCCGCCCCTCCCCCAAGCACACCCCCTCTCCTCCTTCCCCTCCCTCCCAGCATCTCCTGCATGCTGGGGAAACAGCTGTTCTGTGGCATGCAGGAGGAACTGGGATGGAGGGGGAGGAGTTGATGAACGGGGCCTGCGGACCCCCTGGAGTACCCTCATGGACCCCAGGGTTCCCCAGACCCCAGTTTGAGAAATGCTGGCCTATACAATTTATCAATAAACACTGACCTAGGGCCGAATCCTGCAAACACTTATGCATGCACTTCAGTTTCAGCACGAGTAGTCCCATTGACTTCAGTGGAGCAACTTATGTGAATAAAGTTAAGCACATGCATACATGTTTGTAAGATCAAGATTTTCTAAGTTAAATAGTTATACTGACTTGGAAAATGGAGTTGTTGAGATGGTGGTTAAGGGTCAAATGGCAAGAAACATTTGAGATTTGTACATCAGGTGCACAAAATAAAAAATCGAAACTAGACCACCTTTGTCTGTTGCCCTGGTGTCTCAGTTTTAATCTCTGTATCTCATTAGCTTCATGTGGACACTACAAAGAGTCTTTGCATTCCCACTCAAAGCATCTCTTGGATAGCTTTTACCATTCCTGGTTTTATGTTGGTCTCTCCTCCCAAACTTTTGCAAGGCTGGAGAAAGGTTCAATCAGTACAATGTAACTGGAATATGATGTTCTATTTGTATTAGATTCCAAGTTGATTAAAAAAAAAATACAGTTGCTTTTTGAGTTGCAGGTATACCAAAAACATCATAAAACTGTCTGCGTCCCATTGTAATACAGATGGTAAATAATAGTGATAGTCTTACTACTTTTTCTACTTCTATAACTCAGACCTCCTCAATAAATTCTATTCAAGTATTAAAAATATATATAAATTCACAAGCTAGCAAACTTTGTGACCAGTTTCAGCCTTCTTGCCCTTTCTTTGTTTTGTTTTTTGATTTTGTTTTTGTTTGGTTTTGTTGTTCTTGGGTCTTTTAAAAAAAAATTCAGGAGTGGAAATGAAAGGAAAGGAAATGAAAGTCTGCTTGGGTGCTAATTATGGCAGTTCATTTTTATGCATCTATATAGTGAATTAGGGAAAGTATAGAAGGCAGTTTTAAAGCAGAGATCAGAACACTTGATCAAAAAGACTCTGATTAAGTAGAGTACAAAAACACATGCTTAACATTAAGCATGTGAGTAGTCTTTTTTTTTATTTCAAAGGCTCTACTCAAGTGCATAAAGTTAAGCACAGACTAGGTGCTTTGTTGAATCAGGTCCCTAGGCCATAATCCTGGAAAGAGAGCCACCTGGATGGACTATTTCACCCATGCACATCTCTTGCATGACTAGTTCCTACTAGCTAACACTGTTTGTTTATTATTGTCAGGGTTCCCTCCTCACTCTAAACTTTAGGGTACAGATGTGGGGTCATGCATGAAAGACCTCCTAAGTTTATTTTTACCAGCTTAGGATAAAACTTTCCCAAGGCACAAATTCTTCCTTGTTCTTGGATGGTATGCTGCCACCACCAAGTGAGTTAGACAAAGATTCAGGAAAAGGACCACTTGGAGTTCCTGTTTCTCCAAAATATCCCCCAAGCTCCTTCACCCCCTTTCCTGGGAAGGCTTGAGAGTAATCAAGGTGAGCACAGACTAGACCCTTGGGATTTTAGGACACCAAAGACCCCAATCAGATTATTAAAAAAAACAGAACTTTAAAAGAAGCACTTCTATAAAATCAGGAGGGAAGGTAATTTACAGGGTAATCAGATTTAAAACACAGAGGATTTCTCCTCTAGGCAAAACTTTAAAGTTACAAAAACAGGGATAAGCCTCCCTCCTAGCACAGGGAAAATTTACAAGCTAAAACAAAAGATAATCAACACATTTTCTTGCGATTACTTAATATTTTGGTAATATTAGATGCTTAGTTTAGATATGACTTAGGGAGATGTATTTTTCCTGCCCTGGTTTCTCACTGACCCAGAGAGAACAAAGGAACACAAAACAAGAACCTTTCCCCACAGATTTGAAAGTATCTTCTCCCCTTATTGGTTTTTTTGGTCAGGTTATTTGAGCTTCTTAACCCTTTACAGGTAAAGGAGGGATTAACCCTTTACAGGGTAAGGAGGGATTTTATGCTACCTTTAGCTGAATGTTTATGACAATTATCTTTTAAAATTTCGAATTGCTCTCAAAAAGCCATAATTCCAGAAAATGTCACACAAGTCATTTTTCAAAATCATCATAACTCTGGTGGAAAGTAAAATGTACTCCACATTACATTTGAATAATATTTAATGAGCATCTAAGAGTTCAACATTCAGAGGTCAACAATTCAGTTTTCATTGGAAAATTTAATTTCCCCCAATTTCTTTCTCTTTGCTTATCTTTTTATATCATCACTTTAAATAATTTATTTCATCAGTTTAATCTACCTTAGGAGTCCTGCCACTGTAGAAATCCCTTGTTGAAAGATCTGAGTGGTAAATGTAGGCATGCACTGATTTAGACATAGCATTAGAAAATTCAACCCTTTGAATGGCAGCTGTTTGAATTTTTTCCAAGTTAGTAGAAGTATTAACTTAGCTGTCATACTAAAAAAAGTTTTTGATAGTACATTAGAAATCACTCCTGTTCTTGAGAGGGGAACTACAAGTATTTATATACATGAAAGCAAAGAAACAATTATATAATTATGATTTTGTATCAAGATAAAAGCCAGTAGAATACCAAGTGCCTCACTACTGAATAATTTACAGATCTGTTAATGGATATACATGCACACATGTTCAGACACATACCTTTACACAGGGTAAAGCATTTTAAATGGAACACATTAACCAGATGTAGCCATCAAAGACACACTTTAAATGCCTGTCAATATTGTCACACATTTATCTGTTATCCTTGTTTCAGGCCACTTGTCTTAGGGTCCAAAGTGCTGGATTTGGTAGGGTACGGAGCACCTCCTACAAGATGCTGGGTATCCTCAGTTGCCACCGAAGTCAATGGGAATTTTTACACATGACAATCCTCAAGTTCTTAAAAGGTCAAGGATCATGGAATTGTCATCAGATCCATTGTTATAAAAAAATTGCATTAGACATTGGATGTCTCTCTGCAGTATATTTTAAGTGCTTTGTCCAGTCCAGTTTTAAATGGATATTCTACCAATGCCACTGGCATATGATCCTGCAGCGAATCTAACTGATCTCGGTGTCAGGATACTTTTTCTTAATATTAAATCAAAATTTACTGTGTTTTAATTATCTCATTATTGCTAATTACAGGTAATTGTTCTCTCCTTGGTGTGTAAAGACTTCAAATACTTGTACTTCTCATGTTTCCCCAGTACTTAATTTGTGCCAGGGCTTGCCAAGGCGGAGTCCCAGCACCTCTAGGCTAGTAGTTCCATTTGTTTTTTTAATTACTTTTGTTCATAAGTACATAACTACTATCGAACAGACAGAACATCAGGAAACCCCAGTCATCAGAAATAAAGCCTAATGCAAGGCTATCTGGTGAAACGAAATATTCCATTTAAATAGCTAGCAAGAGAAATTTTTAGTCCATGTTTTCTGGCCTCCACCTCTGCTTTGTCACAGAGTCTGTAAGTCCCTAGTTGAGTTTAGGGATTTCTATTACTTTCAGTAATCTCATGTCTTGCTTTCTTTGTGAGAAACGCCTGGCCCTTTATGCAGGGTAAACAAACAAATGCCTGCTTGGCATTTTCTGAAAGCACTTTGCAGCAGTTAGAAGTGGACACTCCTCCAAGTCCCTTATTTCCTAGCTACTCATAAACATGCACTTTGACTTTGCTGAGAACCTAAGGGAGCTGGAGGAGTGTCCGTTATTAACTGCTGTGCTGCAAAGTGTTTTCAGAAAAGCATTTGCTTGTTTACCCTCCCTAAATGGCCAGGCAGTTCTCACAAAGAATGCCAGAAATGATATTACTGAAAACAAATGTGAAGTTCTTGGCAATGGGGGAGTCACCAGTAGGCTCCCAGCTTATGGCAATGGGAAGGGTAGAATCAAATCCAAAACCAAAGCTTCTGTTAAGTGTATTTGTACTGCATTGAGAACAGCGAGGTTTAGAAGTATTGTGATCCTCTGGAGTAGGGAGTCAGCAAGGCCTTAAGACACACCAGTTCAGATCTTTATAGTGTCATTTCTTAACTGCGCATGTAATCTTTAGTTCCTCTTCGCCTTAATTAAATCTCTGCCTCCTGTTTCTGCAATTTACTGCTCCTTCTCTTATCCAGTTCTTTGACTTTCTTCTTGGTTTCAGTGCTAACTGCTTACGCCAGCCTCACTCAGGCATCTCCTCATTACTTCTTGCTTTGTTACTTAAAACACAATCAATTAAAAATATCACTGTTTGGGGCAGCTGCTGTTTGTACAGGGGGCTGTGCATTTGGGGACAGTGAAGAGTCACATCACCCCAAGCATAGCTACAGGAGCGATTGTGTCTCAGGAGGGGGTGACTGGGCCATCTGCCTCCCAATCCTACAAACACTTGTGCATGTGAGTAACTTGGGCCCCAATGGGACATGCCCTGGTGTGGGAGTAGCTGTCAGCCAGAGCAAAACTGGTGTACTTGTTCCACCCTCGACCCAATTGCTGTGTAGAAGATATATTGGTGTCAGTAGGAGGTGATAACAGCTGATGAAAAGAGCAGCACAGAGGAAGCCATCTGCAACACAGAACAACAGCAAGTTTTATTGTTCTTACACTCACACCTGGGAACAATGCTGCATAATCTTGAGTGCCATCGACTGGTCCCATACCTATTAACTACTTATATATATACAGACATCTCTCATAACAAGGGTCAGGGCGGTCGGTATTGTGCTCTGGGTATCCCCAGAAGGTACAGGGGGATCCACTGTCAGATGCTGCAGGATAGAGTAGCTGGTCTAACCTGAAGTGGAGGACTGATCTGCCCTGAGTCATGAGCCATAACTGCCTCCCTAGTGCCCTTCCCCCACTGTGCCTAGTGGAAACATGCCAGAGCAGAGCATCTGAGACCGCAGCCCATCTAGGCAAGGTATCGTTAAAGAGTCCTTCCTTCCATCCCCCAGTGCTTGTAGCTAAATTATGGCTGCTTCCTTTGCAGATACAGTGGGATTGAGAAGGAAAGAGCTTCATTTTACCTCCTCCATCCCACTATGAGTTATAGTTGCCAATTTTGGTTGGAAGTATTCCTGGAGGTTTCATCCCAGGACAATCCTGGAGGGTTGGCAACCCTACTGTGGAGTAATCCATACATTACTCTAGAGTAATCCATACATTACTCTACAGTTGGTATGTTTTAGTTTGTTTTTCCTTTAATTCTTTCTATAGTTTTGTTCTTTTCACTGAACAATATGGGCTCCCTCTGGTGGACAAAGGCAGCACCTTTAACATTCCCATGGATGTTAACCAAACTCTACCTATCTAGTATCTGCCTTGCATTTCAAAGTCTCTGAATTCAAATCCTCTTTGGATTGCACTCTGTTAAAAATACTCGCACATTTTCTTTGCTGTCTAGGCAATCCATTTTTTTTCAGTGCACAGTTCATTATGAACCTGAAAATTCCATATTTAATACAAAGAAATATTTGTAAAAGTACCTTTGTAGAAGAAGAGACACTGTACACAGTGTTAGGGCTGATCTTGCAGGTGCTGAGCAGCTCCTATTAGGTGCGGCACATCCTCAAATCCCAATGAAATCAGTGCACCTCACAGGATTGGGTCCACATGAATACTTTGGCTAGTGTGTGTGTGGGACCAAATTCAGGTTAGCGTGGTAATAGTGTAAATAAGTACAACTATTAAAACTATTAATGTAGAGTCTGTGTGGACCCAAATTCATGCAGATCTAGGCGTGGGTACATTTTCACCCGTAGAGATTTCTTGTGAAAACAACACAATTGATCCCTGCAGGGGAGATTGGAAAGAGGATAGCGGAGGTGAGGAGTTCTAAAACATACAGACTATGCCCCTTGTGAATTCTAGAGGTTTGGGGAGGACAAGAGTATTTCTGAGCAGTGCCCATGTGCAGCCAGAGGTCTGACTTTAGTCCACATTGTGTGACATGTGTCTGAAACATCCAGAAAGAGATGTCTGGTTTTTTTAGGAAATGTTTTCATGTGGGTTGTTTCGTATCTGATGTAAAAAAAAAAAAAAAAAAAACTTTCCCCACTGTGTAGGAGGACACTGAGATAGCTGCAACCATAAGGAGGTTATGAAGGGAAAGGTTAAAGAAAATTACTAAAATGTTTCACATGCATTAAAGAAAAGTCAAGTTAGGGGGGAAAAAAAACATAACAAGAAACCCCCAAACAATTCAGTTGTAATATATAGCGCCAGATCCTCAATTTGTGTAAATGGGCATAGTTCAAATGAGAACAATGGACATGAAATAATCTCTATATTTAAATGTGACCCGCACTATAGCAAAAATTGCTTTTTAGACATGTTTGCATGGATTAAATGTATATTCCGGTTCCACACAGCACTAGTTTTTTCTTGAGCTGCATTTACTCACTTCAAGTCAGATTTATCACTATGATACTCCAGTTTTATGCTGGGGCATAATTCTACTGATTTCATTAGGCACCCTGGCACAAAATTGGGGTAACGGTGGAAAATCTAGCTCCATACCTGTAACTTAATGGAGTATTTTGTCTGACAAAATACATAGGATGTACTCACCACTAAAGAGGAACTTTGGTTTGTTTTTGTTTATAAACAAAATAAACCAAAGGGAAAAATAACTAAAATATTTCAACATCTACCAGGGCATATGAAATATGTATCTGAGAACTAGATAAATTCATAGAGGTTGTCCATTAATGGCTATTAGCCAGGATGGGTAAGGAATGGTGTCTCTACCCTCTATTTGTCAGAGGGTGGAGATGGATGGCAGGAGAGAGATCACTTGATCATTACCTGTTAGGTTCATTCCCTCTGGGGCACCTGGCATTGGCCACTGTTGGTAGACAGGATACTAGGCTGGATGGACCTTTGGTCTGACCCAGTATGGCCATTCTTATGTTCTTAAAAATGCTCTGATAAGACACATTGTGCAAATACTGACAAATAGAAATATATTGCTCAAGGGTAAAAACAGTTCCTGAAATGGTGGAATTTTGCCCCAAGAAGGCAGCTGGGGGCAGCACTGTGTATAAGGGAAGAAGGTATTTTCATCTAACAACATTAAGGGAATTTTTTAAACAGTTATTGGACCTGGAGGCAGATACTGTTTCTTTCACTGTCTTATTGTAGTTTGTGCAGTTTGTGCAATGAAGTCCTAAAAGGCTGATATTTTTATAGTTCTCATTCATTTTAATATGAATTGGTTTCCAACTCCCTTAGGCTTCCTAGAAAATCACAGCCTATATGTTTATGAACTTCATTAGCTAATCAGTTGGAGCCCTGCACATGCACACACTACACATTTATGCTGGTTATTAAAACCAATAACAAACCTTTACTATGATCAGCTATGATTATAAAAAATCAAAACAGCATACAGCAGCTTCCTGTAAAAGTTATCTCCACAATTCTGAATAGTTAGAGGAAGTATTTGGAGATATACACTTCCATTTGTGAGACATTCAAATGCTTCTACCGTGGCTCTTTCCCTTTTGTCTCAGTTCTTAAATACATATGTCAAAGGTGATTAATAGTGTCTGACTGAAGCAGTAAAATCTCCCACCTTGCTGACTTTTATTTTATAAGAGGGCCTGTCTCATTTAGGCCATGTCTACACTGCAAACTTATGTTGACTCTAGTTATGTCGACATATAGCTGCTGAAGTTAGTACATCACTTGCACGTGTGCATACTTGGCTCCATGTGTCAGTGGTGCACGTACTCACCAGGAGTGCTTATATTGAAGCAGAATGCAGTGCACCATGGGTAGGTGTCCCAGTGTGCAACTTGCCACCATCTAGTACACTGTCCTTTGGGAAGTTTTGGCAATGCATGACGGGGCCAAAATGAGTCACGCAGGAGTGACTGGGAGCAACTGTCTCCATCCCACAATGTCATCTGAATCCCATAATTTTCTCCCCTTTTTTCAAAATCCCACATCCGCATGGCCCTAATCACTGTTTGCCATCTCCAACAGAAGCATGGAGCCTGCACAGTTCTGCACTAGTGTAATGAGCGTTGTAAGCACAGGGCATATGATCTTGCAGTATTTGCAGAGCTTCAAGAAGAACTGTGGTGAATGTGACAATTCCTTGGAGTAAAGATTGCTGTGGGACATAGAGAAGGAATTCAAGGTTGTAGGTGGTGTTCATGGAGCAGCTGTAGATGTTGGAGTGCCACTTCTGGGCCTGAGGAACAAGCACTGACTGATGGAATCACATTGTAATGTAGGTTTGGCTTGATGAGGAGTGGCTGCAGAACTTTTGGATGCTCAAGACCACATTCCTGGATCCGTGTGCCAAACTTGTCCGAGCCCTCCAGCGCAGGGATACCAAACTAAGAGCTGCACTGATGGCTGAGAAGTGAGTGGTGGTTGTACTGTGGAAACTTGCAATGCCAGATTGATTCCCAACTGACTGGTAACTATCTGGAATCAGGAAATCTACTGCAGGGGCCATTGTCATGCACATGTGCAGAGCCATTAATCACTTTCTGCTAGGCAGGACTGTGACTGTAGGTAATGTGCAGGATATAGTGGATGGTTTTGCAGCAATAGGGTTCTCAAACTGTGGGGGAGCAATAGACAGCACACAAATCCTTATTTTGGCAGCAGACCACTTTGCCACTGAGTACATCCACAGAAAGGGCTACTTTTCTATGGCTATGCAAGTGCTAGTGGATCACTAGGCATGCTTCACTGACATCAGTGTGGGCTGGTCAGGGAAGGTGCATGATGCTTGTCTCTTTAAGAATATAAGAGTGTTGAAAAAGCTGAAAGCAGGACTTTCATTCTTGGCCAACAGGTTATCACTGGGAATGTTGAAATGCCAATAATGATCCTGGGAGATCCAGCCTACTGCTTGCTCCTCTGGCTCATGAAGCCGTACACTGGCCACTTCAACAGCACCAGGGAATGCTTTGACTACCAGCTCAGCAGGTGCAGAATGACAGTTGAATATGTCTTTGGTACTGTGAAGGGACGCTGGTGTTTATTAACCAGATTGGAACTCAGTGAGAAAAATATCCCAATGGTTAGAGCTGCCTGCTACGTCCCGCATAATATCTGTGAAGCAAAGGCAGAAACGCTTCTGCCAGCATGGAGAATGGAGATGGAGCGACTGTCTGCTGAATCTGAGCAGCCAGATACAAGGACTATTAGAAAAGCTCAACATGGAGCTATATGGATCAGGGAGGTTTTGAAATACCATTGTAATAATGAGCCAGAGTAGCATGTGTTGTACTGTGCTCCACCTGGCCCTCCTCTTTTGTGGCACGGTACAAATCATGTGGTGATTGCTGTAAATGTAGGGGTATAACATTGTCCATGCACCGATTAATTTTGTTTGTGAATGATCTTATGAGTAATGTGACATTCTGCAGTAACAGGTAATTTGTCACTTACAGAACTGATGAGCACCAGTCAACATATTTTGTGAACTAATAAAGACAAATTATGTTTCAAGTAATATAATATTCTGTAAAAACAAATCAGTGCAAAAAGCCCCAGGCAATTTAAAAACAAATAAATTAAAAACTTAATAAAACAAGAGAACAGAACTTATGAAGGGGAAAGAACAGTCACTTCCATTTCAGCTACACATACACCAATCATGGTTTTCACAGCTAACTCTGTGACAATGTGATTGTCTTTAATGTCCTCCAAGATGGAGTGGTAGGGGTAGTGCACTGACCCCTGATGCCACATGGAATGCTGAGGAGGTATAGGGAAATCTTGATATTGAGTTCTCAACTGGCTGCAGAGGGAGGTGAGCACAGGATTATTGAACCTGAAGGTCCACCAGAGTCTGCAGCATCTATGTTTGCTGCCTGAGAAGCCCCATTATGTCCTGGTGCATGTCCCGCTCCTTTTCCTGCACCTTTCTCCTCTCCACTCTGTCTTCTCCAGGCTGCCCACAATGTTCAGCCTATAGGCCCTGTGCTTATTCTCTGATGCAGCAGTGGCTTGCAGGTTCTCCTGGAACATGTCATCCTGAGTCCTCTTCTTTCTCAGCCTTATCTGGCTCAGGCATTCCAGGGGTGAAGACGGGGCAACCCTCCAGGCTGCAATGGCAGCTGCTATGGACAAAACACACAGAGGTACCATTGTCAGTTTATTCACTATGGAAAGTGAAAGTTAAGAGGCTGAACTTGCTCCCTGAAAGTTGTAAGCGCTACATGCTCACTTCTGTTTGGGATTGCATGTGTATGGTGCCAATCACAGCTCCAGCCATGGTGAGTAAGGCCCACCCAGAACTGGGGAAATGAGGAGGGCATTGGTCCATTGCATGATTCTAGTAGTATAGGGCAAGGACACTGAATGCTGGCATTTCCCACAAGCAGTGGTGATTTTAGCTGATCTCTCACTCCTGAGGGTAACAAAAGCAGAGAGAGCACAGCTGCTGCAGGAGTCCTGAAGCTGCCTAGGCCTGTGTGCTGCTAACCTGTGTACTGCAATGGTGCCTGATGAAGTTATTGCTGAGTGGCATGGGAAAGCGTCCTACTGTGGCAGAAGAAATAAGACAACCCTCCCCAGAAACCTTCGGTAGAGGACTACAGAGTACCTCCAGGAAAGTTTCATCAAAATCTCTCTGGAGGATCATGGGGCATCCCTGTGTAAATAAACTGCTCTGCATATCTCCCCTCCCATCCCCCATGCCTAACTCTAGAGGGGAATGAAAAACAGATAGCAACTTTACCTCTCTTGGCTGTACCACTACCTCTTCTAGTATGAGGAAATTAATGATAAGTTGTAAGATGTGTCCTGCTACTTTGGGGGGGACCATTCCTGTAATTTGAAATGAAGCCACACAGTGACCCAATGTTCCTTCCCTTCACCCATGCTCAACTGTAGGGACTGGCTAGACTGCAGTGGAGTCAAAAAAAAAAAAGTTCTTGGCTTGCTGTGCAGGTGGATCCCCTGGTTGCCTGTCCACCGTACTTCTCCCCTTCCTCATCCACCACCACCTCCTCCTCCTTGCTATTCACGTCAGGGGCCTGTGACTCGGTGTAGTGAAGCAAAGACCAGCGTGGCGCCTCCTACTGGTCGTCCGGGGAATTAGGTCTCCAGCATACAGAGCGCCCTCTGCTGTCTGGTGTCGCTCCTGCCACTGGCCCCCGTGTCCCTCCCAGACCCCAGTGCCCTTTACCTCAGGATTCTGCTTCCAGCAGTCCCCACACTCTGGGTCTCCCTTCCCAGGGGAACCCACAACTCTCTAAACCCACCTTGCCTCAGTGGCTACTGCCAGTCCTCATCTAGCCCCCGCTCACTGGGGCAGACTGCAGTCTGTAATGGCCACTCATCATTGGCAAGGGGTTATGACCAGTTGCCTCTGCCTATTCCCAGGCTGTACCTCTGTAGCCCCAGTACCTTTGTAGGCCTTCAGCAAGGTCTGCAGCCTGGGGTTTTACCAGGCTGGAGCTCCCCAGCTCCCTTTCCCTATTCCCCAGTACCAGTTCAGGTACCTTCCTCTCAAGCAGCTAGCCCTTCCCACTCTAGGGCTAGAGTGAGACTCCTCCAGCTCCTGGCCCACAGCCCTCTTACCAGGGCCAGCTGGGCCCTGATTGAGCTGGCATCACCTGTGGTCAGTACTCACTCAGCTTCCCCCAGCTGTTCTCACTCCTCTTCCTAGCTGCAGCCCTCTCCAGGGCTGCTTTTAACCCCTGTTCTGCAGAAGTGGGGCAGCTACCCCACTGCACTTGAGCTCCTTGGAAGTATCCACAGTGCTGTTTGGGGTGATGCTGGGTGTGACACTGTGGCATCCCCATATTCACCATTGTCATATAATTATGATATGTTTTGTACAAAGTATGCTTTGCCATGCATCGTTCTAAAAGTCTTGATCTGCTAGACATTAATATCTCATTGGATTGTATGTGCTATCATTGTATGTGAAGTTATGAAGTTTAGCCATGTATTTGTTACTGAAACATGTTGTGAGGTTGAGAACACCCACAAGTAGCCTTTCATATACAACAATAGAAAGGCCAAACAAGGTTAATAGCTTATTGAGGAAATACAAGCACAAGGATTACCCCAGGAACTGTGTACAATAGAAACCTCTCAGAGATACCACTACATAATGGGAACTGTTTAACCCAGGTCACAGCAAAAGAGCTTTCCAGCAAGTTGGAAGAAGATCTAAAAGGAGGAAATGACAACATGATAATCATTCTCCCTACAACAACACCCCTGAAGGTACCAGAGGAAAAGACTGATTGGGGGGAAGTACTGGTCCCAGGCTAAAGGGATTTCTAGCCTGCGTATGGAAACTTGGTGGACTGCTTGTATCATCAGTCAGGATGAGAGATTACTGATTCAGATACTATCTGGTATAGTATAGGCTCAGTTTGTGGGTTTTTTGTTTTGTTTTTTTTCTTATGGTAATCTACTTTGATCTGTTTGCTATCACTTATAATCACTTAAGTTTTCTTACTGTAGTTAATAAAGCTATTTCATATTTTACCTAAAACACTGTCTGTTGTTTGAAGTGCAAAGGGGATAAATCTTGGCTCATGAACAAGAGTTGGTGTACATCCACTTTCCTTTGTAGAAGTAGCAGACTGGTCAGGTTTTGACCAGGGCAGGATGGTACAGCTCTGGGGGTCTTTGGCTGGGGAGCTGGGAGTATTTTGGCTGTAGACCCTCTACTGTTGGTTCATGAGTGGTTGGCCAGAGCATTCATAAACACAGCTGGGTGTGGTCCCTGCCTGTGGAGGTTGATGTGAGTGCAAGCTTGGAGGGCTTTGCAGCTTGTCACAATGTCATTGTGCAAGACTGGTGTTATTAAATTGGCGTAAGCGGGTACTTATGTCAGAGGAAGCCAAATTTAAGTGTAGACACACACGCGCACACACACACAACTATGTCAACATAAGCTACCTTGCATCAACCAAATTGTGTAGCATAGACCCGGCCTTAGGCAGCTTCCCCCTGGCTTTCCTTTCTGTAGGAGGAAGAGCTCCCTTTGCTTTAGCTGTTGAGGGAATACAGGGCAATTCTGTTGACATGTAATGTAATTCCATGAATTAAAAAAAGTCTATGAAGTACACATTATGCTTTTGGTAACTATAGCAACTGCATATGGTTCTTTAGGCTAGATCCTCAGATCGTGTAACTCCCAAGATCTGGATCTTTGTGATTGTTGTCCTTTAAAAGAAATCCAGTCACAATGTACAGTACATAAATGGATACATAGCTTTAGATTAGATATAAAAATAAGGATGTCTATATTCCAAGCAAAGTAATAATTGCTAAGTGATATGTAGCACACAGGTTCAGAAATCAAGCACTCAAAAGTTAGAAAATGTTGCAATAAACTTGAGAAGGTGTAACAATGCTGGTTCTGGTGGGACCTAACTGAGAGTGCCAATTCAGGACAAATTGCTAAAACAGGGCAGTCACAGCGCAAGGCTGGGGTTTTTCCACCTCTAAAGCAAACCAAACCAGCCAGACAAAGAAGACTTTGGTCTCACCCCACTGGCTAACCACAAGTCACACAAGCAATTCCCTTAGACACTCCAGTTTCCCAGTATCACCACCAGTGCCACTTGTTATGGGGACAAATGGTTATGAAAACCAATACCCCAGTAAAAGGAAAAAGGTTCTCTTGATCCCCAAGAATCAAACCCCAGACCCAGGTCAATATACAAATAATTTCTTACCCACAAATCACGCTGTTGCCAATCCTTTAGAATCTAAAGGTTTATTCATAAAAGGAAAAAGATAGAGATGAGAGCTAGAATTGGTTAAATGGAATCAATTGCATACAGTAATGGCAAAGTTCTTGGTTCAGGCTTGTAGCAGTGATAGAATAAACTGCAGGTTCAAAATCAAGTCTCTGGAGTACATCCCCAGCTGGGATGGGTCATCAGTTTTGTTCAGAGCTTCAGTTTGTAGCAAAGTTCCTCCAGAGGTATGAAGCAGGATTGAAGACAAGATAGAGATGAAGCATCAGCCTTTTATAGTCTTTTCCAGGTGTAAGAACACCTCTTTGTTCTTACTGTGGAAAATTACAGCAAAATGGATTCTGCAGTCACATGGGCAAGTTCCTGCATATTTTGCTGAGTTACAAGGCGTATCTGCTTCTCTCAATGGGTCAATTGTATAGCTGATTGTCCTTAATGGGCCATCAAGCAGGCTAGGCAGAGCTAACACCATCTTGTCTGGGATGTCTCCCAGAAGCATAGCATACGTTTGAAAAACAGACAGTATAGAGCCAATATTCATAACTTCAACTACAAAATTGGTACACACATATAGACAGCATAATCATAACCAGCAAATCCTAACCTTGTCTTAGACACCTCATTTGACCCTCTTTATACAAGATTTGGTGCCACTACAGGACTTTAGTTGCAACCATGTTCTATATGGTCCCAGTTTAAATCAATAACGTGACAGAAGGCAATCATGAAACTTAGTTTCCTTGTGCTTAAAGTACCATCTTTTTAAATGGCAATATACTGCAAAATGGAATTCTTAAGTGAAGTTAAACAGAATAATTTACAGTATAGTCTTCAGACTTGACTTAATTTCTAAATCTCCTGAGATTTGAAAAACCAAGCCAAGTCTGAAGACTAAGTCTCCAGGAGACCTAGACAATGAGACAAGCCAGAAGAAAATTAATTCAATGGTTTTAAAATTGTGAATATTTAAAGTTAACCAACTGAAATATTTGTAGTTGTATTTTTGTGTGTTTAGATAATCTCAGAGTGATTTAGAATAGTGTTTCTGAACCTTTTTGGTACTAGGTACCGGCTTGCTGCCTTCCTAAATTGTGTTAGGGAGATCTAAGAGACCAGCACTGGTCCACAGACCCATCATTGAGAAGCATTGCAGGTCAGGGCTACGCTTTAGTACAGTGTTCTAGTGGATGAGGAATAGACCTTGGTCCTAATCTTGTTTCTGCCACTGATTTTAGAGGCCTTGGGCATGTCACTTAACTTCCCTGGGACTGCTTTTCCCTTCTATGCAAAGAGAATAAAGAGATTTGCCTACTACATAGGGGGTATGGTGAGGCCTAAATAATAATCACTGTTAAGTGTGTGTGTGTGTCTCTGTGTGTATGTACACGCACACATGTGCACAAAGACCTGGAAGCAGACCTCAGGAATACTGTGCTCCCAGGCCTGGAAAAGCGCTATGTTTAAGATATACAATTTGTGACCCCCTCCTTTACCTTCAGGCTTTATCCCTTGGGAAAAGGGAGATTCACAGCTTTCTAGTGAGACATGCAGCACTCAAATGTTCTAAGAAATCAGACTTTAAAGTTGGGACATTTTTATATAAGAAGTTATTTTAGCTCCTTTTTTCTCCCCCCCCAGAGCCCTGTAAAGTAGGCCCCTGGATAACCAAGATAATCTGGCGATTTGCAAGATATAGTCCTACAAAAAATTTTAAAAGCTCTCTAGAACATTTCTGAAAGAGTTCTTCTGTAAAATATCTGGCATATACAGCACTGCCTACTCTAAGAGCTCCACTACATCAATATGGGGAGCTCTCCAGCTATACAAATCAACCTGCAAAATCAAAGGCAATATGCACTGGCTATATGGGTAAGAATGTATTGCTTGCTGATTGCCAGATTAACTGATCTCCTAAGGATTTCAGTCCTTAAATGTGAAAATATCCCTGAATTTAAAAATGATTGTCCAAAATAATGTCACTCCCTCACTTCAGAAAATATGTCTGGAATTTGGCAAATTCCCAGGCCCAGGACTTTCCTGGTGTCACTGTGAATTCATGTTATGAATATTTATCATGCCTGCTATTCTGCTTTTAAATACTGCCAGTTTTTCTATAATTTAGAAGAAGAAGAAGAAGAAAAAAGACTGCTCATTTTGCGAAGGCTTGCTTGATAAAGCAAAACAGTTTAAATAAATGCAGCTGAAATGCTACTAAATTCAGTTAAATAAAGCAGGGTTTTAACCAAACTGTTTCACTAAGTTATGTTTGGAATAGTGTCACTAGACTCAGGTCCCATGTGTCATATTCCTGAATAACATAGAACTCTCCCTGTCTCTTTGAATAAATCATCCTGCTGTGCCTGAAAGCAGGAACAAACTGCTATTGAATATTATTAACAACATTTTTATTATTTTAACACCCTAAGGCACAATGAGGATTGGGGCTCCATTATGCCAGGGGCTGTGTAAACACTGAATAAAACTAGAGCTGGAGCTCAGCAATATCTTGGACCTGAATATCCCTAAACTTTATGAGGCTGTTGATTCAAAATCCTAACCCAGACCCAAATTTTGCAGTTGACCCATTTCTCTATGAGGGGCTAAAGCAAACTTTTGTATCTAAACACGTTTGAAATCCAGATCCAAATTGTTTGGGCACATCTCTAGTCATAGCCATCCTATGAAACAGGAACAGAACAGTCATTGCTCAGAGGATTGATACGTTATGTAACTCTTCTGCCAGATGGAGCCAGCAGCAACCAGGGCTGGGTTCAATATCAAGGGGTTCCTTTTCAACAGTATAACATAGAACCAGCTCAAGCCCACACACAGTAAGCTGGGAAAAGTACACACCACCCCTGGCCACCTCTGAGAGGCAATACTTCCCCACTCACAAGCACAGAGAATGAGTGTAGCAAAGAAACTTTTAATGGAAGGAGAGCAGTCACCTGACATTAAGTAGGGAAAATGCCACAAGCAGGATTCATAAACATAAAACTGTGAGCAGAACACCCGCCCCAGAGTGTGTGGGGCAGAGTCTTCTGCCTGATGTTCTTGAGTTCTACAACCAAAAGTTCCTTTTCTGTGCCCCCCTCTGCTCTCTCACTATATCCCACTCACAGTGGTTGTCCTTGGCCAGTGAGAACCCAACGTTCAGAAATGCATCTGTGTGAGTTCACCTCCCACCCGGGGAAGAAGACACCCGATTACTTCACCAGCTCCTTGCCGCCTGGCCACCCTGCCAACCTCTGCTTTTCACTGCCTGCTTGCCACTGTTACTGGCCACTCCCGCTGGTCAACTGCTCACCACTTTTGCTGGCCACCTATCAGTCACCTGCCTCTCTGCTGTGACCTCTACAGGTCAGTGTCTTAGTGATTGAAGGGTTAAAATCCATGTGCATGTTATATAACAACCTGGTATATATGGATTGTGCCAGCTCTTTTTCAGACCCGAAGTCCAGAGTTTGGTCTGGAGACCAGAGGCCTAACTAATAGTGATCAGCTAAGAGAAAGCTGGGGTAAACAAAATAACATTGCCTTTACTAAGATCTGCTTGGTCAGTAGAAATGCCAGATGTTGAAGCAATAACTGAATAATTATGTTTCATCCAATGTTTCAAATTGAACAAAGGATCCCTGTTCCTATTGTGTTTCTCCTGAAGGGAAAACAGTCTTCCCACAGATCCAACCTTGAGTTTATGAAATATTGGCACATGTCACTATAATGATATGGCACCCTTCCACCTCCCTTCCAAGGGACCAATGCCCTGCCTTAAGACATAAAGGAGACAATCTCTATTTTCATATGCTTTCACTGTTTCTTTGCTTTATCCCCTAGACATGTACCTGTCGGACAATCAAAGGAGTTACTCCATTCCTATGGACCCCAAATCAGAATTCAACATATATATTTTATACTAATAACATTTTATCAAAGTATTAATCAAATGTTAATTTGCTAACTTGAGACCATGGGCGGAGACATTGTGTAACCTTTTAACCATTGGCTATTGTGCTATCTTGTCTTGCTGCAAAACCTATCCTGGGGTGTGGAACTGCCTACCCCGTCACTTTCCCCCGCCCATGGAAAATCTATATATTTCATTGTAATCAATTAATTGACAGTGTCTCTGAGCCTGATAAGCCAGGTGACACTCCACCAGCGCTGTGTGTAATAAACCCCTATGCTTTGACCTCTACACGGTGTGGATTTATGTCCTTCAGTGATGATTAGCAGGCTGGCCAGAAACACTGCCCCACCAGAAGTGATTTCAGCTCTCAGTGAGTACTTAACAAAAGGCACATCATAAAGCCTATTTAGCTCTCTCTTTGAACAGTAGAGAGGAACAAGTTAAACCAGATTGGGGACCCTGAGGAAACCACTTCCACTTCTCACTGATATACCTGTTCCCCCCTCTTATTTTCACAGGGTCTGTCGAGTCCCTGGCTCATCGAGGTCCTTTCAGCTGAGGGTGACCCCCACATTTGGGACAGGTTGAGTACAGTTCTGCTCCCCTTTATTCATACAATAAAGACAGCAACATTGATAACAGCATTTCACAACCTGCATTCAGTAGTAAAGTGATTTGTAGCCTAACACCAGCCAAAGTTGATCTCTTCGAGCAACACCGCTCTATATGCTGGATATCTAAGCAGAGTAGGTGTGTTCATGTAAATACCGTTTGATCCTGAAGTCTCTCCCCCTCCCAGCTAGCAGTCAGGGGAGAGTTCATTCAGACCCTATTTACACTTATTTCTCATATTTAGCTTTAGTCAGGGGGCGGGAAGTGGGAGGGGGTGGGTAGGAGGCAGGGACCAGGCTGTTTGGGGAGGCACAGCTTTCCCTACCCGGCCTGCCATACAGTTGTGCAACCCCGATGTGGCCCTCAGGCCAAAAAGTTTGCCCACCCCTGGTCTAAATAATATTGATGATTTCTCTGGTAGTTTGGTTTTGTGTTTATTTGAACAGATTCCGGAATTATTTGTATAGAATATAAACAATTTGTACATATTTACAAGAGTGATATTGTTATTAAACAGCCATCAGCTCTCTTCTGGACTATATACCCTCATGCATGGAGAAACAATTAGCATCAACTTATAGGCTGAAATATTTTCTCTGCAGCTTTTATAACACTCTTTGAAAGACTCTGGAAAAAAGTACCCAGTCTCTAGCCAGGCATGGAGCAAAGATATTAGTGTGAATATTAGTGACATGCACTGTCAGCAATCACTGAGATCTCACCATAAGCTATCAGGAAGCAGCTGATAAAACCACATCCAGTGTTACACAACACTTATAATAGTCAGCTTCAGACACAGTTAAATCCTGGAAGATCACCCGCCATTCTGTCCCAAATTCCAAGTCTCTAAAACCTCCCTATACCTTTGCCCAATAGATGCTAAAAGAAATAGCATCTATCCCCAGGCAGCTCCAGCATCTTTCCTGCAGTCCATGGGTAATGTAAAAGAGAGTCATTTAACCATTTCCCACTCTGCATCCAGATCTTAGAGTGAGCTAAATCACAGGGATGATGCCGAGTACCAAAGGGAGGAAAATGGTCTTGTGATTAATTATTATGATGCTGATTAATTATTTATGTTACCAAATGGAAGAGGTCTAGGGGAACCCTGACAACTGTGAGGCTTAATTCATTCATCAGCATCAGAACTCCAGTCATGACTCCTCACCCCATTGTGTTAGGCACTGTACAAAAACAGAACAGACAGTCCCTGCCCCAAATAGCTGACAATCTAAACACAGCACAGGTAGCCAGATGACCTAGGTTCCATCCCTGACTTTTCCACAGTCTCCCTGAGCTGCAAGCCACTTAGTCCAAGAGTGACCTATGATTCCATAGGCCTCTAGTTTTGGGTTCCCAATCTGAGACATCTTGGGCCTAATTTTTGAAGAAACTAAACACCTGCAGATGCTCAACATCTCTGAAAATCCCTGACATTAGCTTACATGAACAATTAGACTATAGCAAGCTGGAGTGTGAATCTACCCCACAGTAGCCTGCCATGGTATAACTCTCCACATGCACCCGGCTGATGTTCCTTGACAGTTTGTTAGTGTGCTTTGATCTAGTCCTCTTTGAAATGAGACTAGCTCAAAGTGCTCTAACAAATTGTTAACACATAGCAAGGCACACACAGAGAGTTAGACTGTGGCAGGCTAATGCAGGTAGATTTACACCCCAGCTTGCAGGAGTCCAATTGTTGATATGGACAACCACTTAGGTGTCTGGAGTTGGATACCCAAGAATTGAGGCGTTCAAATTAGGGGAACAATTTTGGCTTGATCACTCTGTGCCTCAGTTTCCCCATCTGAAATGTGGAGATAGTGATATTTCCCTATCACACAGGAAAATTAATTAAGGGCCGCCTTGACACAAGTAATTGCACAGGGGTGAGGCCTCATTTCTTGGGAGACAGAATTAGGGAGGTAAATGGATCAGCAGGCTGGAAATAGAATGTCTTTTCTAGCTACGATAAGGGAAAACAGCCTGGGGACTATCTATAATGGACAAGATAACAGTAGATAACATAAGCCTGGAATGTAAGATGAAGTAAAGAGTAAGTCGTACATGGTCAGTGCTTGCTGTATAGGGACTGGTTCCTACAAAGTAACCAAGCCAATTCTAAAATGTGTAATGCAGTGTAGAGTAAATGCAAGTTAATATGTAAATGTATATAAAGGAAGAGGTTTGCTGGGTACCTTTAGGTGTGAGGTATGCCTTATACTTACCCTGATCATGCTTGACTCTGATCAACTTAGCATAGCTTTGCTGTATGCCAAATAAAGGAACCTGAATGACGAGACTGGAGTCAAACTGAATTCTTGGGGACCCAAATGGAAGAGGTCTCAGGGGAACCCTGACAACTGTGAGGCTTAATTCATTCATCTTCGTGAGTTGCTCAGATATTATGATAATGAAGCTCCATAGCAATACCTAGACATAAGTAATAAATGAATCACAAACCAGCTCCTAGACACATTCATCCCATTGCGCCTTCCTGTGCCAACCTTTCACCAGCATTGCAACATGGAGAGTTGTGGCATACCTGTATGCTATTGGTATGGATTTTGTTCATGTTGCATTTGGAGTGACTTATAATAAACATTCTTTACATTTTTTATTTCAGTGATTTTGCCTTGTGATTAGTTCTTAGACTCCGATGTTTTTAGATGGCCTCCTGCAAGCTGTACACATGCTTTTTATTAGGGGCTTGCTTGTTACATCATTTATTATGACACTATTTTGCCAAACATTTGGATTAGGAAAGGCATGCTGTGTTTGACATTAGTTAGAAATTCTTGCAGGGGAGTAAGGTAAGAAGAAGACGACATTCTGTTTTGAGCTTATAGCAACGTAAGTTTTTCATTAGAGTTTTCAGCAGTGTATAAAACCAAATAGGATTTAATAGATGAGTGAGTTCTAAAGGAGATTTTGCAAAAGTTCTTATAATGATTTGAATCTTTAATATATTTGTTTTCTCAGCTGAAGGCTCTCTGTGTGGATAAGTAAATATGCACAGTTGTTGCATAATCGACAAAATCCAATTCTGACTCCAGAGGGAAAAAAAATGAAAATAATTTACATAGTAATATTTTGTTAGCCTGTAGGGCTAGTAGAACAGCCAAAGGAGGAAAACAAAAATTCCCATAAGGTTTGATTCACCGTTATGTTACTCCACTTTTATATTAATGTACTGTAACTGCATTACATTCAAGGGGAAAACACCAGCATAACATTAGAGTAGTGCAGAGCTGAATCAGGTCCCCAGAGTGGCGAAGTATATACACACAACCTCCACGACTGTGAGTGTATCCCATTTCAGATGACATTTGCAAGAGACACAATGACACAGTCACATTTGTGTCTGAAAAGACTTTTATTTATTATATATGCTAGATTTTTCTATTGCGCTCCTCAACATAGTATCTGGATGTCTCATTACTCCTGTGAGGTAGAAAAGTGACATTACTCCCATTTCACAGCTATGGGGACTAAGGCTGAGTGATTTAGCAGAGCTGGGAACAGAGCCACATTTACTGATTCCCAATCCAGCAATCTACTTCAGTGCTGATTACACCCCCCTGCCTTGCCCCCGCCAAATCTGGAATAGAGGTTTGCTCAGGCCTAATTTTAAAGTCTGACCTGAGCCCACCCATACTGATCTGAGCCCAAGAGGGTTGAGTCATTTTCAGACCTGACCCAATCCGAACCTTCCCTCCAAACCATGTCAGCACTACAGCCTCGTCCTTGAGCCTTGACCTCGGTGAGACTTCCCACTCCCCACCCCCGTATTCATGATCCATCTTCAGCTACACCTTGCCTGGGGGGTCTGCATGCCACCCCTTTCTGCACTGAGCATTCTGTAGAGTTAGAGGTGCTGCGACTCATTGGCACACTCACTCCGCAGCAGCGAGGTGTCAGCGGTTGGCAGGTGTGAGGCGGGCAGGAGGAGGTGATCAGAGATAACATGAGCTGACCTGAGTCGAAGAGGGTCAGGAGTTTTCCAACCCAACTTGAAACCGACACCTGTAGTTGGGTCCCATCAGGTGCCGTTGGGTTCCGGTGGGGTTGCAAGACTTTAGTCTGGAGAACTAGCTCAATCATGCCCTTCCCCGCTCCTAACAGCTTTGTTAAATGTCTCTCCATCTTAATTTATACATCTTCCACTGCACCTCTCCCTCCCCCCCTCCCCCCCGCCAGTCCTTTGCAGTCCATGTGGGGTGAGCCCCATACGCTGGGAAATCCTACCTTACCGCCAAGACCATTCCTTTCATGCTACTGTGACAAAGAGCAATAAAAATAGATGACTGAAACTGAAAGAGATTAAAGACAAATAGAAGAATCTATTTTTTCCAGTTGGCTTGCTTTTCGCACTTGACATTGCTTTGCCTCAGTTTTACTGCATACTTTAAAGTAGGAGCATGGTGAGATCAATGCAATTAGGCCTTGCTTTGGGAGTTGAATTGCTCAGAGTTGCAAATTTAAGTGTGTAAAGGTATTATATTGTTAATCATGTCAATCAGTGGCACCGGGGCTCTCTACAGAGCATGGTGGTTGCACTGATGAGTTCTTTGATGGCTGATGAGTTCGATGCACGAGTGAGAGTCCACAGGTAGGGTACATCCATGCACTAGCAATGCTCTGAATCCAAGCAGCAGATTCTTTCCCCCCTCTGATGCCGGTCATCACAAAGCTTTATCCAGTATGCCTCGAAATTTCTCACTCCATCTACAAGCTGACTCCGCCAAACAGAGTGGCGTTCTGCACTCCTTTCCCAATCCTCCACAGAGTTTCCAAAGGATATAATCAGTCTAAATTCTGCTTAGAGCTCTGCCTCTCTTTCTAGACCCTTTGGGAACTTCAGAGTACAGCACACTCTTTGGGATCCTGTAATCCAGCATTCGCTTGACATATCCAAGCCACCCAAGTCTTCTTACTAATCAACGTTCCCATGAATGACATACCAGCACGATTTAACATGTCCACAGTTGTCACCCTGTTTTGCCATCTTATTCAAAGAATTTTACACAAGCATCTGATATGAAAACTATTTAATCTTTTGGTATGTTTGGCATAAGTCATCAATGTTTCTGAGCCTTATAGAAGAGTGTATAAAACACGTCTCATAAATACAGAATTTCACTTTAGTTAACAATTTGTTATTGTTCCAGGCTCTGTCTTGCAAAAGACCAAAGTTTCTGGTTGCTTTGCTGATTCTGCTTGTAAGCTCAGCATCAAGATCTACATTGCTGGTAACAGTAGAGCCAAGGTAGCAAAATTGGTCAACAACGTCTAGACAAATAGCACCAAAGGTGATATCACTAACTGGTTCTGAAGAGCCTTGGTGCACGATAACAGCACAATAACAAAGATTTTGCAGGAATCAGAAAACTTGGTAATAAGACATTGTAGAGCATCAACATTATGAGCCACATCATCTGCAAACAGCAGGTCCCTTATGATGATCTCCTTCACCTTCGTCTTAGCTCTGAACCTTGCAATGTTAAACAAACCTCCATCATGTCTAGTGCTAAGACCTTCTCGAACATCACAGAACACATGTTGAGCAGGAATGAGAAGTAAATATTAAACAATATTAAACAATACAGGAGCTAGAAAGTGACCCTGCTTCACTCCATTGTTGATGTTAAATGAGTCAGACTCTTGCTTTTCATACATTACAGTTGCCTTCATGACATTGTGTAAGGACTTCACAAGGTTTAGCAATATAGGTGGACAATCAAGCTTCTTCAGAACAATGTAAAGCCTTGACTGACTAACCATGTTTAAGGCTTTTGTTAAATCTATAAAAGCCATATACAGTGGAATATGCTTCTCTCTGCACTCTTTTGTTTTTTAATTAATGGAGATACCCTATCTCCTAGAACAGGAAGGGGACCTTGAAAGATCATCAAGTCCAGCCCCCTATCTTCACTAGCAGGACCAAGTACTGATTTTGCCCCAGATCACTAAATGGCCCCCTCAAGGATTGAACTTATAACCCTGGTTTAGCAGGCCAATGCACAAACCACTGAGCTATCCTTCCCCCCTATTGTTGTCTTACTGTGAAGGCTATGTCTACGGTGGACCTTCCTGAGCAGACGTCTTAGTTGCTCTCAGGATAGATTCTCTCAGCTAAAGTTTGAAGTCTAAGTAAAAGAATATGGTTTAAGATTTTTCCAATGACATTAAGAAGAAATATACCGTTGTGGTTATTACAATCACTCCTGTCTCCTTTGTTTTTATAGAGTTGGATGAAATGAGCAGTCTTAAAATCTTGTGTAACAGTTTCTTCCTTCCAACAGAGTAGCAATATCTTAATCATTTAATTATTCATTAAAATGCTTAAAATGTGCTCATTTCTTATTACTTATAAATTACAATTTCCACATGCTTTATTTTGGCTTTTATGCAAAAAAAAAAAAAAAAAACCCTCAGCTCCTGCTTCTCAAACTCAGGGCTTCCATCTGTGTTTTTCCACCTAGTTCTCCTGCATATTCCCAGTTACCCTTCTTGTGCCCCTCTTCCAACTACAGATCAAACGCAAATTTCCCCCACCGAACATCATAATAATTGTTCTGGTTCTCAATAAGCAGAGCCCTCCTGCAAGTTGCATCTCCACAAGTTTGTAGGCCAGTCTTCTAGCTACAGCCTCTTTCTCTCTCAGGTACCCCAGCAACATGCCCCATCCTCTCCAAAAAAATCTATCCCAAATGATTTCTGGTGGAACCATCCAAAAGAACCATATTCTATTGGAAGAACAATGTCCATTGGCAGCCTAGTAGAGCCCATGCTATGGGAATGGAATATGGCAAGAAAAGCTATTCATTTGGGGAAGTGAGCCGACCTAAGAACATGATGATCCAGGAAGTCCTTTCTAGTCCCCCGGTGATGCAGACAATCACATCATATAATCCCTTTGTGATAGAGTGCAGGGTGCAAACAGGAGAGCCTGCATTCTGATCACTCCAAAATTAATTAGTTCCCCTGGAGAAAGCTGACAGGATAATTAGTTAATCAGGCTAGCTGGCGGAGCAAATTATCCCATCAACCCAGGGCTGATAAGAGGCACAGGAAGGAAGTGCAAAGTGGGAGAGGAAGGAACAGAGTTAGCTATGCCATTTCACGTCACGCCAAAGCTCAGAATAGGAAGACCTCTGTTCCCCTCAAGCCCTAGTGAGACGGCCAAATGCTAGGTTAACACTGTAAATAGACTGTTGCACAGGGATTGTTGTGAAAATGGAAGGACCTTAAAATAAAAGGACACAGTGAAGGCACCATGGGAGTCTGTGTAGTTTCTGCACGGAGAAGGCAGGAGAGAAGCCATGCCCAGTTTACCAAGCTCCATCTTAAATCTAGTTAGGTTTTTTGCCCCACTGCTCCTATTGGAAAGCTGGTTATTTCTGATTTCTTTCCCATGCCTCACAGAAAAACCTCCACGCTTTTCAGAGCCAAAGTTACACTTGTAACTCCAATCAATAACCAGTGTTATCATGTCATTGTGCCAGGTAGCTGTGGGGAGTCTGATTTGGGTACAGCATATTGAAACAGAACTAGCTTGGAAAGGCTCCGTTTTCCAATCTACCCACCCAAGCTTAATCATTATTTGCTCTCTGCTGCCAGAGTATATTTGAAAGAGACTTCTGTACTCTTGGCCTTGCATACTAATGCTGCCCTTGTAACTTTACTAAACTTATTAGATGCCAGAACATGTTGTACAATGTCTGTTTGAATCCAGAACATCACACTGTGACTACAGACTAGGCAAATTAACAATTGGACTAGAGATAGACTCACAAAACAGGAAGGCAATGATATTAATAATAAAGTTTTAATAAGCCGTAGTCATCCTGGAGACTTCCCACTGTGTCTTGTCTCCTTTGTGTTTGATCTGGTTAGGTTGTGCGCTTGTCATGACCTGTATTTTGCATCTTGTACTGCACTGAGAACACTGCCAGAACCTTTTCCCTTCCCTCTCTGAGCCTCCGGGAGAAGGATTCATCCTTCCCTTAAATCCAGTACTAGGTCATGTGACAGGCAGATGGCTCTTAACTGGTTCCTGGATGGTTCCCCCATCAGTCACCTTATGAGATTCCTTACGTGGGTTATTTCTTCTTAAGCTTCTTGTTTACATCAGTTTTATGAACAGGGATCTGTAACTCATTTGGTTACTTCCTTTAGTTTACTGGAAGTCTATAAACAGAGTTGTACTGTATTTGTTAAGAGTATTGTTAGAACGTGCATGCTGTCTTCACTCTGGTAGAAGTGCAACTTGTAAAAGCTCATGTCCTAGACAAAACAATAAATCAGTCTTTGTTATAGGTGTGCTAGATTTTTATAGCTTTTTATTATTCTAGAAAACTGTAAAGGAGTTTTTATAGGCATATAATTTATTGCTGTTCTTTAGAAAATGTTCTATAATTTTAATAATTAAATGCAATGAACGACCTATGTTTCCCACGCTCCAAAAATAAAGCGCTTCAGATTAAATAAGAATTCCTGTAGAAGCAGCCCAATCCTGTTGCAATCCATCCTTATACCAGTAGAACTATTGAAATCAGTGCGCCAGATCCTCAGCTGGTGTAAATCAGTGTCGATCCCTTAACTTCAATGAAGATACACTGATTTGTACCAGTTTAGGATTTGGCTCAATGAGTCTACCAGTCTGAATTAGGATTACTCACATAAATAAGGATTGCAGGATCTGGCCCTAAATTATAGAAAATGCAGGCATTTTAAAGTGTAGCACCAAATGCAAACTCTTAGTTTAGTAAGTTCAGTAGCTCATATTCTGTACCTGGAATATTTGCATCATGATTTGGACATTTTAATATTTGACTTCATGTAGTCTCAAAGAGCAACAACAACAGACACAATGCAGGGGAAAAAATCCTGCAGCTTGTTTGAACATTCATCGTACTTTGAAATGTTATCTCATTTTGAAATTCTTTCCAGAAACATTACTTGTGAAGTTCACTCTTTGGGAGTTACAATGCTGTGAAGCATTTCATAACTGAAATTTTAATATTATTTAGTAACTGGGGAAAATGGCATATCTTGGATCTCTCCAAGTCCGAGTCTGTTTACTTTTTAGGCAAGTAATATAGTCATTAACAACAAACTTTTGCTGTGCAATCAGGTGGAACTAGCATCTTCTGGTTCCTTATAATGCACATTATAATTCACAGAGCATGATGTGTGTCTTGCTGATCACTAAAATATGACTGGCCTTTGAAAACTTAAAAACGAAGGGAAAACGTGGATGCATTTGCTAAGAAATTAATATTCAGTGTTGGGAAAACTGGGCCCTAAGAGCTAATTCCATCAAGGGGACTTAAATTATGTCTACACTAGCACTTTTATTGGTATGAATTATGTCGCCCAGAGGTGTGAAAAAAACACCCACCGGAGCAACATAAGTTACACCGACAGAAGCACTTGTGTGGAGAGCGCTATGTTGCAGGGAGACCGCCGTTTGTTGGAAGTGATTTAATTATGTTGATGGGAGAGCTCTGTCCCGTCGGCATGGAGCAGCTACCCGGGAGATCTTACAATGGTGCAGCTGCATTGGTACAGCTGTGCCGCTGTAAGCTCTCTGGTGTAGACATGGCCTTAATCTCAGCATTGCAACATCTAATGTTTAGGTGCCCTCCGCCTACTAGAATCTACAGCCCTGAGTTAGGCAGCTAGACTCCCTGTACAATTCATGGGGAGAGTTAGGCACCTAACAATGGGATCTACAAATGTCAGCAAGCTGAGCAAGGAGCTGCCTAATCTGGTCAGTAGAAAATGCAGAGGAGAGGGGTGGGACCTAAGCCTCACTCCTCTCAGGGAGTTAAGCTCCTAAATTGGATCTGGAAGGAGGCACCTGCCTTCACTGGGGATTGACAGCCATGAACCCTCTCCTGGAGTTAGGCATAAGGCCTATGTACCACTTAAATCTCACCTAAACCCTATTTTGAAGACTTAAATTAGATCAGTGTAAGGCTGGAACCATGGGGATTCTGGGCTGCTGACACCTCCACATTGCCACAGGAGACTTAGGCTGAGCTCCCGTGGGAGACCATGCGAGGCTGGGCTAGGCAGGCAGTATAACCCAGCAGGACCTGAGTGGCAGCCCCCTGATTGGCCAATATTAATACTTAAACCAGGAAGGGGAGCTGTCTGAGCAACAACACAGACCTCTGTGCCAGGCCCCTACTTGCGATCAACCCTAGACTCTAGCTTCCAACCCTGGTTTGTCCTTGACTTCGCTCTTCAATTACTGTCTGTAAACTAGCGCCTGGCCCCAATCTCCTGGTAACTTGATACTGCTTGCCTCTCGGTTCAACCTCTGGCCTGTCTTGGACTCTGATCTACTGGTTCCTGACTTGGGCTGAGACCTGCTCCAGCCACTAGGTCTGACTGCCCTCATCCTTGCCACAACAGCAAGGCAGAGGAAGCATTCCTATCTGAGTGGGGATGTTACACAGACTGACTTGCTGCTCTTCCTGCAGGAATAAATAGCTGGTGCTGGAGCCAGTCCTTGTTCATGGATTGGCTACTGCAGCATACCAGAGGAAAGAGTCATCGCAGGCTCTGGCTGAGGGGTTACTTCAAACCCAGCACGGGGGGGGGAGGGGGGGGAGGGGGGGGAAGGGGAATGAGATGATCTTCGGAGGTCCCTTCCAGCCCTACATTTCTATGAATTTCTGAACTACCTTTACTTTGTCAATGATTTTCATATGGACTGCCTGGAAGTTGTCTACTGCTCCCCTCTTCCAGTTCCCCTACTTCACAAGCTGGGGAGGAAGATGGTGTCTGGGGAACTGAGTTCTCTCATGCCAGTGAGAACAAAGGCAGAAGGAGCTGCAGTCCCATTCGCCCTCTCTCACTTTAATTCCTCTGTCTCTTTCATCTGTTCTGTTTCCCAGCTCTCCCGTCCTTGCCTTTGCTGCTGTTACTTTCCCCCAGAATGCCACATTAGCATGTATTTTTCCAAACTGATTCTCATTTTATCATCTTCCTGTGTTTCTGACACCATGTTTAGTGATGACAATTCCTCCCAATTCAGTATCCTCTGTAAATGTCATTACTGTGCTATTCACTCCTCTTCTTAGACCATTATCAAAAGTATGTACCATGGATAGACTCAAAACAGATCCGTTGCCTCGTCTCAATATTTTCCCATTCGTTATTATACCATTGTTTACAACCCTTAAAACATTTTCAATCCACATGACAAATCTAAGACACTAAAATAATATTTCATGTAAGAATTTCATCCCACTACCATCAAAGTCAGTGGCTAAGATCCCAATGACACTGTCACAGGGTGGCTGCTGTCAGTGCCGGGCCACGGGCAGCTGGTGTGCACTGGTCCATTACCCAGTTGCAGTCAGGAGATTTGTAGTGGAGTCAGGGTGGAGACAGGTCAGGATACCAGGAATTCCAGGTCAGGCACCAGGTTACAGATGGAAAGTAAGTAGCAATGTTGGGAACAAACCAGGGTCAAGAGCCAGAATCTAAGGTTCACAGTAAGGCAAGGTATGGGGAAGAAGCAAGCAGGCAGTCTGCATCATTGCTCAGACAGTTCCCTGTAATGCCTTCCTGGTTTATATACTGTCCTGGGCCAATCAGTGGGCTGCGTGGGGCTGTCATTCAGCCCCTGCTGGGCAGTACTTTCTGCAGTGTCAAGCTTCACATGAGCTACCCGTGGTGAGACGGAAGCCTTGGCAGTCCACACCTCTATGATCCCAGGATCTAGTTCTGCAGGTGCTTCCAACTAGCCCCATTAAAGGGAGAGAGGCCCAGCCCTGCCGGTGACTGAGCACTTGTCTCCCAGGTGGAACTGTGGGGTTAGGGAGCCAGTTGATAGAGGGACGCCTGGGGAAAAGTCTCTGACCAAAGCAGGCTCACTTCACTGCAGGCCTGCTTTGGTCAGGGAAATCTCTGTTTTGTGTTACTTCACAATTTTTTTGCATTTCAATAAGAAATTGTGCCCTGAGGCAAGGGCCTGGAACAGACTCAGGTGTGGTTGTTTCCTGGGCTAGTAAGAGAGTCCAGCCATTTACAGACACATCATCAAATACTTTACACACACTATTTTCCCATATCTACTAATAAAGCTATCCAGTTTTTCTGGCAAGATCTGTTGTTTAGAAGTTTTTGTTCAATTATCCATGGTAACACGTTCCCTATGTTTTCGTTGTGTTGTGCAAAACTGCTCAGTACATTCTCCCTTTTCCACCAATTAGTCTGACCTCACACCAAAACCATGCTTAGAATAAACTCATGACAGACTGAGCTAGTTTCAAACGCTGGCTCAACTTTATGGTTTGTTCACAAACAAGTTTTTTCTGTCAATTCATGGTGAAATTTTTTCACATGTTAATTTCAATTCTGGTGGTGTCATTCAGGGCAGGTCTACACTAGACGTGCTACATTGGCGCAGCTGCACCAATGCAGCTGTGCTGGTGTAGCGCGTCTGGTGAAGATGCTTTATGCCAACGGGAGAGCATCTCCTGTTGATCTAGTGCCGGTGTGGACAGTGCTTACGTCACTGTAACTTGCATCGCTCACACCCCGGAGCGACATAAATTAGATCGACTTAAGCGGTAGTGTAGACCTGCCCTCAGACTCAGAAGAATAGTCCTAGGAATCAATGCAACTTTGGAAGGGCTCAGAAGGCACAGAATTCTGCCAGTTTGCATGATGAGGTAAGAAACAGGTCTCACTCTCAGCTGGAGCATATCTATTCTATCTAGTTATAATCTCTTATTCCATCAGTGAGGCCAGTCTTCAATGCCCCTTTGTCCCCTTCTGCCATATGTGCCTTAGCATTTAATTCCACCCTACTTACATGTCCTTCCTGAATTGATTCATAAGATCATTACCACATCCTCCTTCAAACCACAGAATATCAGGGTTAGAAGGTACCTCAGGAGATCATCTAGTCTACTCCCCTGCTCAAAGCAGGACCAATCCCCAGACAGATTTTTGCCCCAGATCCCTAAATGGCCCCCTTGAGGACTGAATGCACAACCCTGGGTTTAGCAGGCCAATGCTCAAACCACTGAGCTATCTGTCCACCCCTCAATCAGGCCCCACTTCCCCTGGGATACTGATAAGAAAACAACAAACTAATAATGGTTGAGCAGCAGTCAGTAAAAGCTGATTATATTTCATTTATTTAAAAGACAAACACTTTAAATGATATATCATTTCCCTGCCCTCCCTCCGCCTTCCTTCCTAATGTTTCATCCACTTGTGACTTGTCTTACAGTAAATCTCAAGTTTGTCCCGGCAGGGCACATGCCCCAGTATGCATTTATATAGTGTCTAGAAAATCAGCTAGAACTTCCTTTGCCAGAACACCAATAAGTTCTCCGTTGGTGGCAAACAACCCACCAACATTCAGCTGGAGGACCTTATGTGCCAGATCTATGACTAGGAATCATCATTTTAGAGACAACTCAACGTGGGCAGCCACAAACGATGACACACATTGTTGAGGACTGCAAAATGACTCAACTTCCTGGAGGTCTTCGTGCCTTGAACATTGTTGATAAGAACGCCAAGAACAGGGCCGGCCCACAACATTTTGGCACCTGAGGCAGGGAGCTCAAATGATGCCCCCCCTCGCTTGGGCCAAAACTTTGAAAGGTCTCAATTCTGCCTTCTTCCTGTTTTACTCCTCTCAT
Source organism: Trachemys scripta elegans (assembly GCF_013100865.1). Classification (NCBI taxonomy): domain Eukaryota; kingdom Metazoa; phylum Chordata; order Testudines; family Emydidae; genus Trachemys; species Trachemys scripta. Next base: position 21,883,309 of record NC_048298.1, on the reverse strand, counting down.
GGTACTGCTCTGCTACCTACCCCAATAAAGGAGAACTAACAACTTAAAATGCCTTGTTCAAAAAATTTAAGTAACACTTAACTTTCAAACACCTGAACAGCAAATGTAACTTTTCTTGTCTGCATAGTAAACACTGGCATTTTTATCTGTTTGAATAATCGAAGTGGTGCTTTCTGTGCCTTCTTGGTTGCAAAGATTTGAACTGCTTCCTGAAGGTCCACAGTCTGGGCCAGCTCATGCTCCATTGAGATGGTTGCAAGGCCGACCAGCCTCTCCTGTGTCATTGTGGAGCATAGATGTGTTTTTATTAACTTCAGCTTGGAGAAGCTGCGTTCTCCACTGGCAACTGTTACAGGAAGTGTTAGAAGTATGCTCAGAGCAACAAAAGCATTTGGAAAGAGGGTGGTCATCTTATTTGTGCATGTATATTCCAGAACAGATTTTGGAGTTGATCCTGCTGAAATGTATCTTGAAAGGGCTTTCAATTCATCACCTAAATCACTCGCATCAATATCGCGCATGTCATCATGCATCAACACTGTCTCTAGTGCCCTGCATTGCTGGTGTAGATCTTCTTCAGGTATAGTCAGGTGTTTTGGAATATCATACAACATCCCAAATATACTGCTGTGATCCTTGAGCTGCATGAAACGTTCTTCAACTGACTGTAGTGCACAATCTAGCACCTGGTTAAAGAATTCAACTTTCAATTGTTGTTTGGGATCTCTTATGGGATTATCCCGTGCCTCATAATCAAAATGTCTTCTTCTTCGATGACTCTTGTATTCTTGAATGGGTGGGAAAATAGCTTCAGTGTGAAGTTCCTCTCCCAATTTCTGTTCACTTTTCAGAATGTTTTGAAATCCCTCATCTGACCGGTAAGACTATAGGTATGACTTTGCTTTGTCCAGTTGTTCCACTGCTCCAGATATATCAAGGTCAACACCTTGGAGTCTCTTGTGTACAACATTTATTTCAAACAGTATGTCATGCCACAATACTAAGCCACACAGAAATGTGAAGTTATGTATGTTTCTGGTGATTCCATTTCCCTCTGCCACTGTTCTCCCATGAACAGTTCCTGTCATAGCATTATCCTCCATAATGGCAACTATGGCATCATCTATCTTCCCAATTTGGTGTTTGATAGGCTTTATCGCCTCTACTCTACTTTCCCATCCTGTGGCACTCAGTGGTTTCAGTGTCAGAGAGGATGTTCCCAGATGTTGCTTCTAAATTTGCCATCGATGAGTTGATGCAGAGAAAAATAAATAGATGCTTTGAATTACATTAAAAAATTCAGCAGCCTAACTATAAGCTGATGCTGCATCACTGACCACCAAGTTCAATGAATGAGAACTGCATGGGACAAAAAAAGCTCGAGGGTTTAACTCTCGGATCCGTGTCTGCACTCCTCTGTTCTTTCTTCTCATGTTGGCACCATTATCATAGCCCTGACCTCTCATGTCAGCTATTGCAATTCCTGTAACTTCCAGCTTTTTAAGAAGCACATTTGTCATACGAGTTCCTGTAGTATCATCAATGTCAATACATTCTAGAAAATGCTCTCTGACAGTCACCATTGCAGGGACATTTTCACTAGGTTCTGTTGTTGTTACAAAACGCACCATTAAAGTAATTTGTTCCGTATGGCTGATGTCAGGTGTGCAGTCCAGAATAACAGAGTAATATCTTGTTGACTTCAGATCTGCCACAATCTTCTATTTGACTTTTGTTGCCAGTAACTGTATGATCTCCTTTTGAATTGTTTTTCCAAAGTAGTGGTGTGTGTACATTTTTTGGGTGGTGACTCTTCTTAGATGCTCCTGGAGTACAGCATCAAACTCAGCCATCAGCTCCACAATTTTAAGGAAGTTTCCATTGTTTGGCACATACAGCTGATCTGAAGTGCCATGCAGTGCTAGGTTTTGGGTAGCAAGCAGTCTCACAATGGCAATGAGCCTTTTTAGAACACTTTGCCAGTAAAGAGATGCAATCTTCTCTTGATGATGATCAACTCTGGTGGCCTTTAACCTTAGTCTCATCCCAAGCTCTTTCCACTTATAGAATGTTCTCTGGTGATTTGCTGCCTTCTCATGGCATGCCATATTTCTAGCCAGATTTTTCCAGACCTTTGTTCCTGTAGAACCCAATGTGGCTGGAACATTAGACTGGAAGAGTTTGCAACAAACAAACAAACAAACAAACAAACAAACAAACAAACAAACAAACAAAGAGTTTGCAGCATTCTGGGTTTTTGAGTACATAAGCCATGGCCTCTCCACTTTGTCACCATTGGGGATTTCACACCAGTAATGCGTTGGATGGAAACTTCTATTTTCATTGTCTTTGGGGAACATGACGTTTTTCACTTGCTGTGGCCCATGCAGTACAAGGAAGTCCCTCAGGCTACTGCTCAAGTGGGTCCACAGTCCTGGATCATCTAGACTTAAGGAACTAAACTCAGCATCAGCTGTTTCTTGCGCCTCCACCACACTCTACTCTGATCTACACTTTTCTTCAGGAATGTGCATGGTTACATCCATTTGAGATGGAGATATGGATGCTTCAGTAGTTGCCAGGTCACCTGCACTCTGACTAATTGTCACGTATCAGGGGGAAGCCATGTTAGTCTGTATCCACAAAAACAACAAGGAGTCCGGTGGCACTTCAAAGATAAACAGATTTATTTGGGCATAAGCTTTCGTGGGTAAAAAACCTCACTTCTTCAGATGCCTGAGTGAGGGAAGATATCAGCGTCTTAAGGGCCTAACTGGCTCCTACTACTTCAGTTGACTGCCTGGTCTCCTCAAGTGGGTTCAGGGAAGCAGCAGGAAACAGGAAGCTCCCTGAGAGGCTGGTTTTAATCAGTCCAGGCTCCTGGGGTGCTAGAGAGGTACATAAAAGGCTCCTCCTCCTCTCTCTCCGTGCAGCTCCTGCTGCTTTCTGTTATTCCCTCTCACGTTTTCTCCTGCCTGCCTGTTATGTCTCTTGTGCCCTCCTTCCTCCAGCACAGCACTCCACCTCATCTGTGCATCTAGAGCAGAGAGAATACATATGCACCAACGGTAGACACAATTTTCTACATTCTGGGTCCTAGTGGCGTCCCCCCCCAGTCTGGCACCTGAGGCAGCTGCCTCAGTTCGCCTCATGGTAAGGCCAGCCCTGGCCAAGAACGCTGTTGATAAGAACCAGATCGCCTATGCTACATATATACATACATACATGCATACATAAATAAATAGTGTCTAGCATAATGGAACCCTGACCCTGTCTGGGGCCTTTGAATGCTATCACAGTATAACTAATAATAATCGGTTTCTATAGGTTTGAGGAAAAATAAGCCACTCAGCTGAACATTCAAGGAACCATGTGATTAACTACTTTACCTAAGGAGGTCTTTGAAGAACCATCTTTAGATGGATTAAGGAGACAAACCAAGAAGGAGTCTAAAGGAATTCGTGAGTAGGATTGGCTTATGCAACCCAGAAATTCTCTTCCAGCCCTGCTGAACTGCAATGTGAAAAATAAGGTTTTGAGCTTTCAGAGGCTCAAGAGTCTACAGCTCTCTAGAGCAGTTTATGACACTTCCGCGGCCCTATTGGCAATGTTTCTTTGTTCACTTCATGTAGCACATTTTGCCTAAACTCCCGTAAACTTATTGTATTTCTGATTCTAACAAGTCTGCTTGGTTTGGGTTGTTGTTTTTTTTTTTTTTTTGCCAATGGAAAGGAGGGATGAGGAATAAAATAATTATAAACAAAAGATTTTCTGTCATTTACATAATTGAGGCAGTGGATTGTGGGTCTTATTCACTGTATAGATAGACACAATCTGTATACTAGAGTCTGGGAACCAAGACTCAAAGTAGAAAGCATATCTTATGTGCTAAATGGAAAGATGCTGTGCTATATTAACTAAGGGCTTGTCTACGTGGGGACATCCAGGAAGTTATCTGAACTAACTAAAGGTGAATTTGAAGTAGATTAGTTAAATTGCATAAAATCCCTGGCTGGCCTTTGGAAGTAAATTAAGATAAACTTCATTAAAGAGACTTTAATTCTGAACAATAGGGGTTTAGTTCATTAACTTCAAATTCACACCTTTATTTAATCTGGATTTTCTTTCCTGGATTCCCCTGTGTAGACAAGCCCTAAGAAAAAGATGTGAGAATTTTAGTAAAAATATTCTCTGACTTATATGTGGTTACAATTTGGAAGGAAAGATATGGTATATAAAGGAAAGATTATGGTATTTTTGCACAAGCACAGTCAGGTTTCTGCTTTGGAGAACACATAAGAGGCCCACCCTCCACATCCTACCTGTAGTGGTTGGTCACCTGAGGGGGGGCCCAAGCAGCCCATTTGATTCCCTCGTCCTTTTGGCAACAGAGGCTCTTCATCAAGGAGAGCTGTGGCAGCCTGCTCCCCTCACTTCAGCTGCAGGACTTCCGAGGAACAAAGCGCAGGCCACTTCTCTCCCACTACAGAGTTGGGGCCAGATTCTGTGTCATGCGCTTGCCTCTGTATGCCACTCCAGCAGTGCACAGGGATGTAAAATGGTTGGAGAGAGAGATTCTCTAGAAAGATTCACCTAGTACAAGGGCAGCCCCAAGGTGGAATACACAGCCCTATGTGCCATTCCCACAGTAGGGTAAGGGGAGGAGGAGGCCAGGGTGGGATTGGCTGAAGCACTCTGCTCTCCCTCCATTCTAGGCTGTGGCCATTGGCAGCAATAGGGGAAATTCCATAACTTGAAGCAAGGCCTGGGAGCAGCCCAGAGTCCACCTTGGGCCATGGAGTAGTCCAGAGCCTGACAGGTGCAAGGTGTCATAAAGCCACCTTTGCCCCACCTCCTACTGGGCTACACCTTCTATGTTGTGCTCCCTGAGGGACACAGCACAAAATCTGGCCCTTGGTATTTGTGCAATGCTCACTGTCCCAAAGCGCCCCCTCACAGCGTCACGTGGCATTTCAGTCACTCTGCCATCAGCTTCCCCTCACACTCTTTGGTCTATTCTAGTCATAGACATGACCTAACTCTCCAGCCAATCTACTTTAGAGGGTTCAGTCCCTTCCAGGGTAACAGAGTCCTTTAGATAAAGTCTAACAGAAGCACTAAATAAATGAATCTTCAGCCTATTTGGGCTCAGCATCCAGCCCCCTTCCTCATAGTCAGACCCCAGCTGCAATGGTTTGTCTCAATGCCCACCAACATATACCTGGGCTCTGGTCAACCCACTAAACCAGTCCAGGCCCACCCTCCTACAAAGGGCTCTGCCTGGCCACATTCCTCAGACAGCTTCTGGCCCTCAACCAGGCTTCTTGCCCCCAGGAAGGAGCAGTCTGTCCGCTTTCCTTCCCTCTCAGCCTTTGGCTCCTGGGCTTTCCTGCTCTTAAGACCAGCATCCAGTGCATGTTCATAGATTCATAGATTCCGAGTTGAGTGTCCTTTTCTACCAATGAGAAGCACTACTATATTCCTTCACTTTTATTTCCTCAGTTTACAGAAAGGCCGTAATTTCAATAGTTTCTCAGAAGTCAAAATGTTTCAAAACATGTTCTTCTCCCTAAGACTTTATGGCAGTGCTTACTGAGGCTGAAAATAATCCATTGCAATAAAAATGAAAGTGCTGAGGAAATTGACTAGAGAATTTCCATAGCCTCCTTTTGGAGATAGAATCTATAGAGAAAAATAGCAGGAACATTTTTTGATTAGATTATGTATATAGCTAAAACAAAACTTTGGGGGTTTTTTTGTGGGAGGGTGGGAAAGGGGGAATTAATAAATGATCAGCCATCCATAATATGAAGAAAAACTGTTTCCAGGCAATGATCAATAGCTATATGAAATATTCTCGCTAATGTTAATATGTAAGATGGCACCGTATGTCACTGCACATCTGGCACATCCGGAATGTTTATATGGTTTGTTTTCTTCCCATGCTGGTATCAGCATAGATGTTCAAGATGGACAAGACCTGTTAGAGACATCTACTTCATCTCATGTCAGTTCAGGACAGTTCTCGGCAGTGTTTTCTTTAATGCTTTTTCCAGTGTGGTGATGTGTCTCTAGAGATGGGAATTCTATTACTTCCCTTGGGAGATTATTCCTCAGTCTAGTAGACCGTATTATCATGTTTCCTGATATTCAGCCTCAACTGTTCTGTTCTTACCCCCTTATTATTATCTTGTGGCACTTTTAAGCAATTCTTCTCCTTCCTTGGTACTTATGCATGTCAGAAGATTGTAGACAGTCACCCTGGCTCCTCTTCTTTTTTGTCACTTAGCAGATGTATACATATTCAGCCCAGAAAGAACTTCCTAAAGGACCAGATTCTCAGCTGGGATCAATCTTTTTAGCTCAATTGGAGTTGAGACCTATACTGAGAGAGGATTTGGCCCTTTAAAATATTTAATATTATCTCTATTACTGCTTCTAGCTAATACAGCTGCAGTATTTGTCATATTTTGGGTATGTTACATACATCACGATTGTATCTTTATAGTTCTTTATTTTTTTATCCATAAAGTTTTTCGGTGAAAAGTATAATCTTGTTCACAAGCAGATTTGCGTCGAGAAAAAAACAAACTGCTGCTATGCTGTTATATAAATATTTGACATTAAATTACTAATTTAGTCATACTTTATGACAAAGCTTTGTGTTTGTATATGTTTTTTATTCAAAGAGCTCTGAGCACTTTGCATATTTCTTTCATGGCCTTATACATTGGAATTATTAGGTTATTATTAACACAATTTTCCAGATGGGGAAACTGAGGCACAGATATTAAACTGATTTGCCCAAATCCACACGTTGAGTCAGTAGCAGATTTCGGATTAGAACATGGCAGAATTGGCTCCCAAGCCTCTGCACTAGAACCATGAAAAGATGCAGACAAGAGGCAGCACGTTGATATAAAATAAATGCAGAGTTACAAAATGTGATAAGTATCAGAGAGGAAACCGGGTTAGTCTGGATCTGTAAAAAGCGACAAAGAGTCCTGTGCATCTGACGAAGTGAGTATTCACCCACGAAAGCTTATGCTCCAATACGTCGATTAGTCTATAAAATGTGATAAGGATGAGTCTTATTCAAGGATTCACCATTCATTCAATGGTTTCAGGAATGAAGAATAGTGTCCATGCAACATATATGACATTTAAATTAAATTCTTTCTTTCTTTCCAGTTCTGCAAAGTGCTGTGTGCTTCTGAACATCCTCAGCTCCCATTAAAGCCAGTGGAAAAGCTCATCCCCTTTCAGGACTGAGCCATTATGTATCAATGAAAGATTGTGAAATGGCTGTCATGGGACACTGTGGTACAGTGCAAAACTGGGAATCAGGAAGTCTTGAATTCTAATCCCAGCTTTGCCTCTGACTTGTGTGACAGCAACAAAGTAATTTGTTTTCTTTGGGCCCGATTTACAAATGTATTCAGGTTCCTAAAGATGCAGATAGATAGATGCCTAGTGTGATTTATATTAGAGCCTAATCAGGTTAGGTACCTAACTCCCATGGAAAGTCAATAAGAGATAGGGCCTAAACTGTTTAAGATTTTAAAAATCCCACTAGGCTCTGTTCTGCATCTTTACGTGCCTTTATGCCTTTGTGCCTCAAACTGTAAATCCTATTTACCTGCCATTCTCACGAGGGCACTGGGAAGATTAATTAGATCACTAGAGGCTGGTGACATCTGAAAGTAGGCAGGTGGAAATGACACATATTTACAGATCATAATGTAACTGATTCTAGAGATGGCAAGCCATTCCCACCCGGCAAAGCCACATCCCTGGGAATGTTTAAAGTCCTTTGCCCTCTCCTCACAGTTTTACCCCACGGTGCAATATAATATCCCCACAATGCCTTGCCTGGTGCTTCGTCCTGCTCAGTTCTAAATAATAACTGAAAGCAGTTATGTCATCCACAGAATAAAATTTACCAATCTGTATGCTATATGCATGCCAGATGTGCTAACTTTGGCTCCAGAGTGCTTTCTTAGTAGAAAAGAGATAAGGTACTTAAAGTGGGCTGGTGTTCTCAGTGATTGCTAGATTTCACAGACCGTGTCTGAGTGTGTATCTGGGACGGTTTATCTGTGAGTGGCGCGCGCACGCGCGCGCACACACACACACACACACACACACACACACACACACACACACACACACACACACAGAGGGTTGTGTGAGGGGAATAGAAAATATAATCAAAGGGATCCTTCTTAAGGATAATCCTAGAAAGAACAGTCTCTGTTTAGAGAGAGGCTTGGGAAGGGTTACTCCATTAGAACAAAAATATGGAAAGAAGTGGGGAGAAAAGACCTTTCAGAAATCTCAAATATACATAAACAAAGGGGGAGAACAGCTGGCACCTGGGACAATGCACAGGCCTTTCCTAGTGATAAACCATGGTTTGAACATGAGTTTGGTGGCTCACTGGGGCAGATCACAATATTATCCCAGAACTGGACATAATTGTTACTTGGGCACTATCAATTCTCCATTCCTCACCTCAAACCAGAGTACTAGGGCTTGGCCTAATGAGATGGGAAGGAAGGTATCCTATTCCCCTCAGGCATCAGAATGGCTGCAGTACTGCTCCATTGTATACAGGTGGATCAACAACGCTAGATTTGTCCTCCCAGGCTCTCGCTTCCATGCCCTTTAAGCCCTGCTGCTTACCAGAATGCGTGCACCCTTCATGAACCTGCTTGTAACCCATATGCAGTAGGCCCATACCGGTTCTACTGCATCTGGAGCCCTCCATTGTCATGGAGGAAGGACAGAATTTTGCCTGTGTTGCATCGTGCCCCATACATGCATAGGGTGCCAAAAGAGACCCTGTTTTCTTCAGTCTAATCCTTCCCACTGCTGAGTAATGAGTTTGGAAATTTTAAGAAAGGACAGTTTTTGGTGCATTGTTCATGAGATTGAAAAGATCTGTATCAAGTAGAGGATAATTAAATTCCCATTTCACCAGGAAGCCATTAGAAACCAGGTCTTGAAGCCCACCGGGGTTATCCTGATATGAAATTTGTAGTAAAACGATTCTGGATGAAAATGAAAGGATGAAGCCAGTCTGATTTCTGTGGGCAGTAATTGTACTGCTTTATATTGTACATAGGGCTCTGCTGTGGGTTTTAATCCAACAGGCTGTAGTAAGAGAGAGGCATACAGAGATATTGTGCCCAAAGGGGGTACAATTATTGTTATAATTATTATTTGTACTACGGTAGCTCCCTGGGAGTTGTGTCAGATATGTTCATGTCATGACTCTAACAGTTCAGAGCAATTGTACCTGTATTCCTGCTCATGGTCTTCCAGGGGCATCTACTCTAAGTGCTGGCTTCTCTGCCTTCGACCCTCTTGGGTGGAGACATGCCTCTCTTTCCCTCCTGACCAGGGTATTTCCAGACTGCACAGCTCCCTGCAGTGTGACCTTCCCAGCAAAATCAGGTTGCCTAAGCTGGCCAGTTTTTCTTTTCTTGTCAGAGCAACATTCCCCAGGCACTGACCTGGGACAAGCAAGAGCTGGAGTGGCAGAGACTGGTGACAGTATGACCACGTGGAGGCTGAGGATTAACCCCCAGTGTGAATGTGGACAGCCTCGGCAAACACTTGAATGCTGCCCGACCCAGTGCCCTCCGCCAACATCCTGCCTCTTGAGGCGCTATTTGAGATAAGTGATAACACCAGATTGTGGCAGCAGTTTGATGATGGTGGCCTCTAGGAACACATTCAAGGATTCCCATTGTGCTTCCCCTGTCCAGACAAATCACAAAGATGACAGTCTCTGTCCCAGCAAGTTTATGATCTCAGATGTGACAGATGGCCAATTCAGACAAATGGGGTGAGAGCTGGGATGATGAGGGAACACAATGGACAGAATTTAGCAGAGAAATAAAAGTCTCTGCGTGTCACTTGCCAGATGGTAGTGATCAGTAGGCACCATGGCAGATGTGGGTTTTCAGGAGGCGTTGTAAGGAGAATTTCAGGGCACGGTCTCTGGGAACACTGCATGCACACACTCAGCAGTGGCGGAGAGCGATCCGGGGAATGGGCCATTGCTCTGGCAGTCAGGTGATGTGAGTTCTGCTCCCAGTTCTATGGCAGACGTGCTGTCTGATCTTGAGCAAATCACTTCACCTCAGTGCCAGATTCCCCATCTGTAAAGTGCTTTGAAAACAACAGGCAAAAAGGCCTATATAAGAGCTATGTTTTATTGCACCCTTTAACATGTGTGCATTCAGTTCTGCATGGCCTGTATAGTAAAGGGGATCCTCTCTTTCCACTTACATATTAGGGGTTTCTAGTGACCCTGCTTGTCTCTGCGCTCAGACAAGGGGGAAATCTAGGATTGTGGCTGGCCGCCATGCAGGGACAGAAGGGACTGGAAGGCGCCTTGGCTTCTCCATGTCCCCCTTGGAATGCTTGAACAGGTTTAGCCCATGATGAGCAGACAACATCATAATGAAACATTGATCAGAAGGTACAATCTGTGCTTATAGTGGAAGTTAATTTACACATGAGAAAAGGGATGGAACTAAATCACAATGTACAGTATGAGGAAAGGATAGCAGCAACCCTGTAGCATTAAATCATTGATTCTTCCCAGCCTATAGCCTAACAGTTTGATATTTGCTAGATTCCTTGTTAAGGTACTATATCCTGCCCTGACAGGGTAAATACACTACACACTGAGCCTGGGCTCTGACTCAGGTTTGACCCCAAGTCCCATTTCTGTCTACACACAACTCAGTCTGACTTGGGTCAGCAGACACTCAGGACCTGGATCCTAGGACCCTGCCAACTCCCACTGTGACTTGGGTCCAAGCCCTGTCATTTTCTAGTGTGGAAGCAGGTCAAGCTGCAGACCTGACTCAAAAAGTCTGTACAAGATATGGACATATTAGTGTGGTTGTAAGATCTGGATCAAGCCAGGTTTATAATGCACTGAGGACGCTCAAGCATGGACTTGGAAATACCAAATCTGCAAGCCTGGGTGCCACAGACCAGGCTTATGTGCAGTGTAGACATACCCTGAGGGGCCTGGTTTGTATGATCAAATGAGACAATTCTGTAACTACTCTGAAAACAAGGAGAGAGAAACTGACAGCAATTTTGCCATTGTACAGGGAACAAGGGTAGTGCAGAGGTAGCTGACACTGAAGGCAGACATATTGGCAGGGCTGTCCTTAGGCATATGCAGCATACACAGCTGCGTAGGGCACCATGAAATTTGGGGCATCAATTGCCCCAAATTTCATGGTGCCCTGGGCAGCTGCATGCTGCATATGTGGCGGCACCAGCCCCGGCGACCAGCCCTATCTCTCGGCCAGCCACCCCTGCAAGGGGCAAGGCTGTCCCTAAGGGAGTGTGGGGCCCTGGACAACTCCCTCCGCCCTGCCTCTTACCCTTCCCCCCCTGCTCCGCCCCCAGCATGCCCCCATTCCACCTCTTCCCCCAGCGACCCCGCACTCACTGGCAGTGGCGGGAAGCGGAGTAACCCGGCCCCAGCCCGCTCTACTCCACCAGCTCCCAGCCGCGGTGCTCCGCTTCCCGCCGCCGGTGAGTGCGGGGAAAGGATTGCCACCCACACTCACCAGTGGAGGAGAGCAGAGAGACGCAGCCCCAGCCATGTCGCTCGGTTGGGGAAAGGACCGCCCCTGGCTCTCACCGGAGGTGGGAAGCGGAGCGCTGCGGTTGGGAGCTGGCGGAGTAGTGCAGGCTGGGGCTGGGCTGCTCCCCTTCCCACCACTGTCGGTGAGTGGGGAGTATCCCTTCCCCCAAGCCCTCTCTCCTGAGCAACAAGGCTGGGGCTGGGGTGAGGGAAGCGGAGAGGGCTGCTCCCGGCCCCCCGCTAATCTCCTGGGCCACTCTGGGCCTGTGGGGGCCCCCCAAAGTGGCTTCCCACAGCTCCTGCCTCCCAGACCTTGGAGGGGGGGATGCCTGTGGCTCCACTCAGCCCCCCCACAGGGGGGCTGCGTAGGGCACCCTAATGGCTAGAGATGGCCCTGCACATTGGTAATTGTTTTCAGAGGGACACAATACAGGGCTCCCAAGTGCTGGCCATTGCACGAGCCCTCTTCTCTGACACAAAAGGGGCCCTAATTGCTTTCTGAGATAACCTGTTCACACAACATTCCCATGTGCACATAGAGAAGCTAAGGCCAAATTCTGCATTGTTTACACCAGGGGAAACTGACTGCATCAACTGTCCTGACTTCCATTGAGTTTAACAGGATGACGCCTGATTTATACTGATGTAAGATCAAAACCAGGCACCAGCCGCTCTAAGAGAAGTGCGAATTGACCTCTCAGTACCATTTCAGACCATTAACTCAGAAACCTAATGATAACAACTAACACATCAACATTGTTAACTATTTCACTGCCAATCACTTTAAAGGAAACACCCAGCCACAATGCTTATTTTTTGTTGTTGGATGACTGGTAGATGATAGGTGGGCAGAGGATGTGGGGGGCAGTGGATGGGGGTTTGCTGAACCAAATAACCAGCAGTTCAAGCCCCCTTAAAAAGTGGTGTTTGCCCATGTACTCCAGGAGAAAAGAAAGTGGAGTTGCCCTTCACAATAACAAATGCCTCCACTTTACTTTTCAAGAGTCTAATTGATGTCACTGAGTGCAGAATTTAGCAATTAGATTCTGCAGCCATATTGGGTGGCGGAGGTGTGTACAGTAGCCGGTCAGAAATCATGGATCCTTTCATCATTGTACAAAACACATACCAAACCAAAGAAAAATATCACACTGAATTTGGATGAACTCCTCACTATTTTGTATAAATATTAGGGGAGAAAATGCATGTAGAGTCAGCCAAAAAATCTGCTAATTTCTATTGACCTTGATCATCCCTTAGTATTTTACCTCGGCATATTGGATCTTGACCTGCATTAGGTAGAGGCAGCTCAACCTGCAGAGGCAGCTTTTCACAATGTCATACTTTGGAAAGTGTTTTTTTTATATCCGTTACTGTATCCAGGATATGAAAGTGCCAAAAATAATTAGGTTTAATTGTGTACATCAAATTATTCAGATTGGTTGATAGGGCAAACACCTAATATGGCAACTACCTTCTTAAGTCTACATGGTTGTTGTATCAGTCTGCCCCGTTGAGGCATCCAGCTTCATTCCACTAAGAAATACGGTATCTGTTTTCAGTTGCCAATTTCTTAGCTCTATCTCTTGGGTAAAAAGCCCCTTTTCAAAACATTATCACATTCTATTTCTGAGTAGATTACAGGGCCAGCCCTAAACCAAATGGTGCCCCAGGCAAGGACCGTTTTTGGCGCCCCCCTCTCCCCTTGTTAAACTTTTGAATACCGAATTTTTTATTGCATTTGTAGCCCCTTTCATGACTTTGATGCACAATTTGCATGCATGATTTATCCCTATTATATAAAACAATGAATTTGCAGGCTAGGATCTGTAAATCTGTATTTATTCATACCATATATAAGCAAATAAATTTTTTTTGTTTCTTCTAAGCTTGTAGAAACTTTTTAATTTTAAGAATAACTGAAATGTACTAACATCAAGTAATTGGACTGTGCATCAACGTTGGGTGGACCAGTATTAAATAATGTTACTGTAGGCGATAGCCTTAAAATGTTAACTCTAGTCCTTTAGTTCAAAAAGTCGCTTTTCTCATCTTTTCACTCATGAACTGAAGCACAGCATCAGAGAGATCCAAAGACTGGCCAATGGCATTTGTGAGCAATAAAATAGCAAGTGATGTCAGTCTCTCGTTGGCCATCGTCGATCGAAGATATGTTTTAATGAGCCTGAGCTTAGAAAAGCTGTGCTCACCATTCGCGACTGTGTTCAGCGGCATGAGCAGAATCCTCAAAGCTAATCCACACATTAGGAAAAATATCCTTCAGCTCTGCATCATGAATGAATTGGAGAACTTGGGTGGAGAGTGCTTTCCAGGTTTCACAATGTGATGGATGTGGTCCAATTTGACATAGAGGTCTTTATCATTGATGTCCGAAAATTCCCCATGTGTCAGCGTCAGGTTCATACAATTGTTCAAGAGTGTTTTCCTGTCCGCTGGCAGCTTACTAATGTCATACAAAACCCCCAGGTCTTTTTGTGGTGCTTCATTTGTTCAAACCTTTCTTTGATGCACACTCAAGCTGTGTCAATGAGAGAGCAAAAAACTTTCATCTTGAATTTTTCTTCCAAGCTTCCCATCACCACATCTCTGCCCTCGTAACCAAACTGTCTCTTCTGATCAATATGAGTTTCCTTGAAGACTGGCTCAACTCCTGTTTTCCGCCATTTCTTTGGCAGCAGTTATAGCATCTTCAAATCTGTTGTCTCTGTAGGCCACAACAAAATCAAGGCAGCTTCTCATCAAAATAGTAGCGGTCGCGATGTCCGTTGACTGAGTTTGTAATGCCTTGCTTGCATTTACTTGGAAGAGTATATTATTGTGCCAAACCACAGGTGAGACCAGAAATTTGAAGTCAGTGATCTAGTTTGCCAGGCTTTGCGCCTCATCTCAGATTCCGGCATCGGCTTTACTCGACTGCGCCAGTTTCATCAAGGCTTCATAAACCTCAGTCACTTGGTACCTCACTGGCCTTATGCTGTCAATGCGTCTCTCCCAGCAAGTGTCACATAGTGGCTTCACGGTCGATTTGTGACATTGTCCATGAGGTTCTTCCACCTTATCGTTAATGCTGAAAATGGGATGTATATCCTTTGCAGTACTCCAAAGAGAGATACTGAATCTAAGGAAGATGACGCTGCATCTGACACAACCTGGTTGGGGGAATGGCAGCCACAAGGCATGAAGAAAGCTCTTGGATTCAGCACAACGATCCTTGCCTGGACGTCACCGTTTCTTCCCTTCATGTTTGTGCCATTGTTGTAGCTTTGGCTGCATCAGTCCTGAAACTTTATTTTATTCTCATTCAAAATGTTCATAAACAGTTCTGTTAGGCCTTTTGCAGTAGACTCGTCCACAGACTGGAAACAGATAAAATGTTCCTTTACTTGGATACAGCCATTCTCGTCATCAACAAATCTTACTGTAAATGGCATCTTTTCACTGTGATTAATGTCGGGAGTGCAGTCCATTATTATGGTGTAGTACTTCACTTTGCCAAGCCGCATCAATATGTTATCAAACACCTTCCTTGCCATAAGGTCAATCAATTTGTTTTGAATTGTTTTGCTGCAGTAATGGTCCATAGCTTCTTTATGAACTACTCAATGTAGGTGCTCACACATGACATCATTGCATTTCCCAAGGAGCTCTACCAAACCGAGGAAATTACCGTTATGTTCTGTGAACAACTTATCCGACGAGCCCCAGAAAGCCAAAGAAGAGGGCTTTGCAAGGAAGAGGGTCATTGAGCTCAGACGCTCAAACACGTTCCTCCAGTGCTTGGTTTCTACATTAATAATGTAAAAAAAAGAACAGGAATACTTGTGGCACCTTAGAGACTAACAAATTTATTAGAGTCTCTAAGGTGCCACAAGTATTCCTGTTCTTCTTTTTGCGGATACAGACTAACACGGCTGTTACTCTGAAACCTATTAATAATGTACTGGTTTTCTGCATCCATGCATTTATTCAGCTTGAGCCTGGACTCAACCTCCATACATTTGAAGTATGCCCTAAAATGGCTGAGTGACTTTGCATGTTGCTTCAGAGCACCCAGCTAAGTTATGCCAGTAATTGTACCTGGAAAGCGCAAGCAATGATTTGGCATTTTTGTTAAATATTGTGCAACAGAACCAGAACACTTTGTCAGTTGATTTCGAGTTGACTAGCCAACACCAATTCAGTTTCTCACTGTTCCTGAGTACATTTTTGCAGCGTGACTTTGAGAAGTGTTGCTTCTGCTCATTTACTGGAAACATCATATCCATGATTTTGCCTGGCCTGTTCAAAATTGTATGATCCATATTGGCAGAGTTTAGGATCGCCAGTCATAAAGCAGGATCTGATGTCTTGATTTCTGGTGTGCAATTTTTCTCACTGCTGTTTCTGTCATCATGTGAGGCTGATTATTCTTCATTGTTTCTCTCCTTTTCATGTAAATCAGATTATTCTTTGTCATAGAATCATAGAATCATAGAATATCAGAGTTGGAAGGGACCTCAAGAGGTCATCTAGTCCAACCCCCTGCTCAAAGCAGGACCAATTCCCAGCTAAATCATCCCAGCCAGGGCTTTGTCAAGCCGGGCCTTAAAAACCTCCAAGGAAGGAGACTCCACCACCTCCCTAGGTAACGCATTCCAGTGTTTCACCACCCTCCTAGTGAAATAGTTTTTCCTGATATCCAACCTGGACCTCCCCCACTGCAACTTGAGACCATTGCTCCTTGTTCTGTCATCTGCCACCACTGAGAACAGCCGAGCTCCATCCTCTTTGGAACCCCCCTTCAGGTAGTTGAAGGCTGCTATCAAATCCCTCCTCATTCTTCTCTTCTGGAGACTAAACAATCCCAGTTCTCTCAGCCTCTCCTCATAAGTCATGTGCTCCAGACCCCTAATCATCTTTTCATGTGAGCCACAGTCTTCTTTATCTTCACTCTCCTTTATGCTGCCAGAAAAACTGGACGATTCTTCATCACTTTCCTCACATTTCCATTCCTTATCTTCAAGTAAATCTGCTAATTCCTTAGTAATAGGAATTATTTACCCTTTGCTCCTCAATGTCTTCTGCATTGGGATAATCACTACTACCTAAAGCCCACTCTATGTTGCTCTGAGGCAGATATTTTCCCATCAAATTTGCCCCTTGCTGGAAACTAGGTTGCAAGTGAGCTTTTCCTTTCCTATACTGAACTCCTGAAGGTTTTTTCTGGGGCATCTTTTATTTTCTATGAGGGAAAACAGACAGTATTAGGGAGAGCAAAAGTCTATGTTCTGCAGTCTTAGAAAGTCATCAAACATTACACATTAAGCATGGCAAAAGAAGTAAAAGTATTTATTTTATATTGTTGCATATATAGGGGTTTGCTAGATATCTCTAGTGTCTCATTAAACATGTCCTTTATTAGTTACTACTTATACTCTCCAAGTCTAAAAACACAAGTACACTTTTACAATTACACAATAAAATAAGGTTCACAATATTGTGCTGGGATCTCACTTCATTCTTATATCTCACTGGCTGAATGACAATGCCCTACTCCTCATGTACCCATGAGGGCATGGCTGACAACTTTCTAGGTGGCTCAAGGAAAATATAGTTCTCAGAATGTCTGGAAAGTTCCACGAGATTCTATAAAGGTCCAGAACATTCTGGGATGTTAGTGAAAAATGAATCCACATACAGAATACCTGAAACATTTTACTTCAAACATTCTATTTTCCCTTTTGTCGCTAATAACAAAACCAGAACCCTGAACCCGGGGCCCACCCAAGCCCACCACCCCAGGCAGTCTCCTGGGTTGCCTGCCCCTAAATCTGGCCCTGGTTAATTAGTTCAGATGAATAGCAGTATGAATTCCTAAGAAAGCATGAGCCAAGACTTTGACAAAACTTAACAAGATTACTAGTTCAACCTACTCGTTTCTCATCCCCCCTCTTATTTTTCTTTTAACACAGAGGACTATAAAAGAAAATGGAAAATATCAAAGGGAAATAAACCCAGATTTGTCACACTGAATTATTTTGCTTCCCTTTGGGACTTTAAAAAAAAATTAATGAAAGACAATTATGACTTTTCTTTCACCTGAGCTTTTCTTTTCAATAGTTGCAATGTAACATTCTCTGTAAGTCATACAATAATAGCCAGGAATCTGTGAAGCAATTAGCTGTGTTATTACAGAGGGAGAAGCAGTGAAATAATGAATCTTTCATCCTGTATTGTGGAAAGCCTTTGGATTGTGAATATTCCAGCTGGACAAATAGTTACATTATAGTTTCAATTCACCCCTTCTCACCTCGGTTTGGAATAATCAGTTTTGTGCAGAGGGTGAGGTGTGAGGGAGTGGAATTTGGCTGCGTATAGTCTGTTATTCTGACCTGAGGGTTAGGACCTAACCTTGATCTAATGGCACAGGGTTTTGGTCGACTTGATCTGTGCATTTGATCTGCCCCCAACAATCCCTCTGTACCAGGCTACATGAGGCCATCAAAGCCCCATTCCATTAATGTCAAATGCAGGGGAGTGGAGCCCCCACTCTGCAGTACTTAACGTGGCATTACTGAAATGCAAAGGGCTGTGCTGGCCTGCTCCCTGACTAACTGTACTGCTGGGCACCCAGTGAGCCCAGGTGCACTGCCTTGGAACTGACAGTGGTCACAGCCCTGGATTGGCTTAGCAGCACTACTTACAAGACTGGCCCTCACAGTGGATCTGTGGCGGCTCAATGTATATTATACCTGCAGCTGTGCTTGTCCTCGGTCCAGTTACTGCTTCCCTCTGGCTTCAGACTTCTGGCTTGAATCCCCAGCTGTGCCTCTGGGTTATCACTCTGGTAGACTCTGGTTCTAGCATTTGGTTTCTTTCTCTCTGGTACTGACCCCTGGCTCTGCCTCTGGCTGATGACTCTGGTTTACCCCTTGGCTCTTGCATTTGGCTTTTGACCCTTGGCTTGGTTCCTGGACTCTGCCCATCTTGGACCCAGCTCTAACCGGTAGGCTGAATGCTTGCTTCCATCACTAGGTCTGACTGCCTATGGCTCAGTCAACTACAAAGGCCCTGCGAAAGTCCTGTGTCAGTGAATACATTTGATCCTTGTTGCATACCATAGTTTAATATTCCACTGAGCCTTCAATCTTAGAGCCTGGAAAAGACCATACAATGTATCTTGTACTAATTGCTATCAGTTATAAGTCAATTTAACTTCAATGGAGCTATGCTGATTTTCACTGGTCTCGAATCTGGCCTTTTTTATTGTGCAAATTATGGTCAATGCATTTGTGTTCTCTCAAACTGCTTTTATTTTTTTACTATGAGCATCAGAAGAACCCCAAAATTTTAAGGAGTAGGTAATGGTAATGATAACAGAACCACCAAAAGAAGGAAAATTTGTCACAAATGAATTCTGGAAGCAGAACAGTTCACTTCAATAGTTCATTTTTATTAGCATTAACAACAAGGAGTCTGGTGGCACCTTAAAGACTAACAGATTTATTTGGGCATAAGCTTTCGTGGGTAAAAACCTCACTTCTTCGGATGCATAGAGTGAAAGTAACAGATGCAGGCATTATATACTGACACATGGAGAGCAGGGAGTTACTTCGCAAGTGGAGAACCAGTGTTGATAAACCCCCTGATACTTTATTAGCATTGTATTTTAATAGGTTCTTGTGACTGCCAAGCTGTTATTTTCTCAGGAAAAGATAATATAATGATAGAAATGGAGGAAAGATTGGAAGTGATCTTAAAAGAAACCTGAATGATATTAGCATATGAATACATATTAAATTTAATGGAGATATCCTATCTCCTAGAACCGGAAGGGACCTTGAAAGGTCATCAAGTCCAGGCCCCTGCCTTCTAGCAGGACCAAGTACTGATTTTGCCCTAGATCCCTAAGTGGCCCCCTCAAGGATTGAACTCATAACCCTGAGTTTAGCAGGCTATCCCTCCCCCCACTAATACATAGTTTCAGATTACCCAAGGAAAGCCAGTACATACGGAGTGTTGCATGATAATGGACTCAACACAGATTGACAGAATAGCAAAGTCCTTAGTGGACATCTTGAGTCTCTGGCCTTTCTCGCTTTTCATGTTCTTAAAAGCTCTGCTTGCAGCAGGGTTTTTGTTTTGTTTTTGTTTTGTGATGGTGGTCTTGGGGGATGCTAATGTTTTAAATGTTTGTTCTAGTTATTGTGGAAAATTATTGTTAATTACTATCAAGGAAGGTTGGTTAAAGATGGTTGGACTTTGGAGTCATCTAGTCACCCATGGAATTTCATTCCATAGCCAGATCTCCTCAGTTGAGATTGCTTTGTCCTGAGCTCTCAGGCATCCTTCTGAGCTTTGATCTGCAGTCCTGTAGAGGAGTGTAATTGTGTTAGCAGCTCCTAGATGGACTTTTCTCAATGAAATGTTTGAAATACTTGTTTGGCTATCACCTGTTCCAAAACTTTATAAAAAAATCTTCCAGTGTCTCCTTCAGTTAACTAGAAAACGCTATATTGTCTGATCTGCCTTTCTTTCTCTTTTTTTTTTGGATAAATATAACTGTTTGATAGCTTTGGAACTGTTCCCAAACTCCAAGATAAATGAATACTTTATATAATGGTTACGGAATTCACTGACAAATTAATGACTTTTTTCATTGAGTCTGAAATTAAGGGCCATTTTTTCTTTTGTAGTTATCTTAGGGCATGTCTTCACTACAAACTTAAGTCAACATCCAACTGCCGCAGTAATTAAGTCGGTTGTGCGTGTCCACACCACACTCCTTGTGTTGGTAGAGTGCGTCCTCACTACTAGTGCTTGCATCGATGCAGAAAGCAGTGCACCATGGGTAGCTGTCCACAGTGCAACTTGCCGCAGGGGGTTTGGGGAAGGTTTTGATCCTCATGGAACCAAAACATTCTTGCAGGGGCGACTGGGAACATGGCTTCAACATCCCATGATACAGTTTTCTCCCTCCCCGATTTCATCTGTGACCCATAATATTTCACACCTTTTTTCAAAAGGCTGGCATAGCTGCACGTATGCCATCTGCAGAGAAGCATGGACCCCGCTCAGCTGTGAACTATTGTGATGAGCGTTGCAAACACCACATGCCTTATCCTGCAGTATTTCTAGAGCTGCGAGAGAAACTGCTGTGTGGAATATGCCAATGTCCTTCAAGTAGCCCTGCTGGAAGCCATGCAATGAAACAATTTCTGGTTGCTGTTGGCAGTCGTGCAGCAGCTGAACATGGTCGGACACTGGATCTGGTCCCAAGAAACAAGCACTGACTGGTGGGATCACATTGTTATGCAGGTATGGGATGACTAGCAGAGGCTGCAGAACTTTCATGTGTACAAGGCCACTTTCCAGGAGCTGTGTGCAGAGCTCTCCCCAGCCTTGCAGCATAGTGACACTAACATGAGACCTGCTCTGAGAGTGGAGAAGTGAGTGGCAATCGCTGTGTGGAAGCTTGCAATGCCAGACTGCTACTGGTCAGTGGGGAATCAATTTAGAGTTGGTAAATCTACTGTGGGGGTTGCTGTAATCCAAGTATGAAGGGTCGTTAATCACCTACTGCTAAGAAGGGTACTGAGTCTGGGCAAAGTGCAAGACATACTGGATGTTTTTGCCACAATGGGGTTCCCTAACTGCGGTGGGGCGATAGATGGCACGCATATCCCTATCTTGGCACCAGACCACCTTGACAAAAAGTACATAAGCAGAAAGGGATACTTTTCTATGGTGTTGCAAGCACTGGTGGGCCACTGGGGACGTTTATCGATATCAGTGTGGGATGGTCTGGAGAAGAGAAGACTGAGAGGGGATATGATAACAGTTTTCAAATATGTAGAAGGTTGTTACGAGGAGGAGGAAGAAAAATTGTTTTTCTTAACCTCTGAGGATAGGACATTAAGCAATGGGCTTAAATTGCAGCAAGGGAGGTTTAGGCTGCACATTAGGGAAAACTTCCTAACTGTTAAGCACTGAAATTAATTGCCTAGGGAGGTTGTGGAATCTTCATCATTGGAGATATTTAAGAGCAGGTTAGACAAACATCTGTCAGGAATGGTCTAGATCAGTGGTTCTCAAAGCCGGTCCGCCGCTTGTTCAGGGAAAGCCCCTGGCGGCCTGGGCCAGTTTGTTTACCTGCCGCGTCCGCAGGTTTGGCCGATTGCGGCTCCCACTGGCCGCGGTTCCCTGCTCCAGGCCAATGGCGGCTGCGGGAAGGGCGGCCAGCACATCCCTCAGCCCACGCCACTTCCTGCAGCCCCCATTGGCCTGAAGCGGCAAACCAATGGGCCGAACCTGTGGACGCGGCATGTAAACAAACTGGCCTGGCCCGCCAGGGGCTTTCCCTGAACAAGTGGCGGACCAGCTTTGAGAACCACTGGTCTAGATAATTAGTCCTGCCATGAGTGCAGGGGACAGGACTAAATGACCTCTAAAGGTCCCTTCCAGTTCTATGATTCTATGGTCTGAGAAGGTGCGTGGCGTGTGCATCTTTAAGAACACAGGTCTGTTCAAAAAGCTGCAAGCAGGGACTTTCTTTCCAGATTGCAAAATCCCCTTTGGTGACGTTGAAATGCCAATAGTGATCCTGGGAGACCCAGCCTACCCCTTAGACCAAACACCTGGATAGCAGCAAGGAGCAGTTCAACAATAGGCCCAGCAAGTGCAGGATGGTGGTTGAATGAGCCTTTGGCCATTTGAAGGGTCACTGGCACAGTTTGCTCATTGGGTTAGACCTCAGTGAAAAAAATATCCCCATTGTTATAGCTGCCTGCTGTGTGCTTCATAATATCTACGAAACAAAAGATTCCCTGGGGGTGGGGCATGGAGGCGGACAGGCTGTTTGCTAATTTTGAGCAGCCAGATACCACGGCTATAAGAAGAGCTCAGCATGGAGCAATGCATCTCAGGGAGGCTTTGAAAACCCATTTTAGTAATGACCCACAGTAATGTGCGCTGCTTTTCTCTATTGTGCCTACCCCTAGTCTGAACGTTGTTGTGACTGCTGTTCCTTTCTCGTGCACAGCCCCCCCGTGCCTCAGTTTCCCTGTCCCTCCCTTTCCTCCTCACACTTTGAATCAATAAAGATGATTTCACTTTCAAGACATAGACTTTTATTGCACTCAGATATAGACATGGAAAGATTTGACAAAGAAGTAAACCTTGGAAAGACGGTGGAATAAAATTGGGAGCGGGAGGGGAACACACTTATCTTATCTTTAAAAGCTCAGCAGCCTGGCCTGTCATGCGCTGATGTATGACAGGCCAGGCTGCTGTGTAGCTGTTATTCTTGCCACCCTCCCGCGGGATTGAGTGGAAGAGATATTGCATTGGCCGACCTCGCCCACTGGAAACTAAGGGTTCCGGGGGTGCTGCAGCACCCTGGGGTCCCAACTGCCGGCCCCGCACGCCCGGGCTCCGGACCTCAGCTCTGGGGGGAGGGGGCATGGACAGAGGTAAGGGGGCTGGCTTTCAGCACCCCCACTATTTAAAATGTTCCAGCACCACTGCATGTGTCAGGTGGGTGGAGGGCGGGGATGTACGGTGATGCTGGAATGCCATTCTGCAGGGGCTCCAGAGGGAATTGAGCCACCACAACCCTCCCTGCCCCCACATTGTTGCTGCTGCTCTCCCGCACCTGAGTCTTGATGTTTGAGGTCAACGCTAACCCCTGCCACCCAAACTATGGCCATGTTTTGTACAGTGAGGGAGAAGGGGGGGAAATTACAAGGGGAGGGGGCGGACACAGGTACTATTGTTGGCGGTTCAAGCAATTGAAATGAAAATTACTACCATCGCCCATAGGTGACCCTAGCTGATATCACGCTCCTGATGGGAACAGAGGCGGTGAGGGAACAGCTGCTGCAAGCGTCTGGGTGCAGGCCAGGTCCTTATGCTGTGTACTGCAGTGATGCCAGCCGGATTAATACTGGAGTGGCATGGGAAAATGTCCTGCTGTAGTGGAAGAAATAAAGCAGCCCTCCCCAGGCTTACAAACAGCTCCTGGATCTCCAGAACAATGGATCCCCTGCTTACCTGTCTCCCATTCTCCTCCTCTTCTTCGTCCAAGACCTCCTTCTCAGTGTTGATTGTGGGGGCCTGGGAGTCTGACACTGTTCTTGGGGGTTGTGGTGGAGTCACTGCTGAGAGTAGCATGGAGCTCCTTGTGAAAGTGGCATTCTGCAGTGCTGAACCAGAGCGACTGTTCGCTTCCCTTGCTTTTCTGGCACGCCTGCCGCAGTTCCTTGATTTTTGACCTGACACTCCTGTGTGTCCCTGGATGTAGCCCTTCTCCCCCATGCCCTGAGCGATCTGCTCATGTATGTCTACATTTCTGCGGCTGAATCAGAGCTGTGTCTGCACAGCCTCTTCTCCCCATAGACCCAGAAGATCCACCACCTCCTGTCTCCTCCAGGCTGGAGCACGTTTGAAGTGTGGAGCTGGCATGATTAGCTGGGCAGGCAAGCTCTCCACGTCAAACAAACAGGAAATGAAAATTCAAAAGTTCCTGGTACTTTAACAGGAGAGGGACTGTTTCCTGCATACCTAGCTGCTGGGCAGTGGAGTTGGGGAATGATGACCAGAGCAGTCACAGCAGACCATAGTGGGACACCTTCTGGAGGCCAATTAAGTTGACATAAGCACTGCAGTGTCTACACTGCCATTACATAGGCCTAACTACATCAAATTAAGCGCTACGCTCTCAAGGAGGTGGAATAACTAAGTTGACGTAGCAGGCAAGTTACGGCAGCGGAAGGGACCTGATAGTGTAGACACGGACATTATTAGATCGATGGAAGGCAGCTTACGTCGACCTAACTGTGTAGTCTAGACCAGGCCTTACTGTAAAACTGGAGTAATTCCAGTGAAATTAATGAAATTACTGTGGCTTTACACAGGTGTAAATCAGATAAGAATCTGGCCCTTGAATACAGAGATTCGACTTGCAGTTCTTGATCATAATATAGCTCCCAGGTCTTATGATTTGAGTCGACCTTAAAATCTAAGAACTACTGCTTGATCATGTAAGCAGATTGTTAATCCCTATACAGAAAATGAGAGAGCAATGGACTTCTGAGACTTTCATTTTCATTCTTAAATAAAAGGGCAAATTCCTCCCATTTAGCAAGAAAACCAATCTAAAGTGTTTATTCACTGGACCTGTAGGAGAAAAATTGATAAAAAGATTAAACAGTGTTCAGAGGTTTACCCTGGCCTTTAGTAATAAGTCTTTGTACTATGAAGACTAACACCATCTAACCTAATGGTGCAAACGTGGTGCAATGCATTGAACTCCAGGGATTTTGGGGATTTTACAGGACATAAAATTGGAGTACCAGCAGTGAATGAAGCCCTCTAAAGGTATATTGCAGAAAAAAACCCCGCCTTATATACACTGGAAATTAAGGAAACAATCAAAAAAGGAGGGCAGAGCTATTTTGTCTCAAATTTTCTGAAAAATTGAAACCTACATTCTGAAGAGATAGTGAATGAGATGTTCAGTGCAATGGCTCCGAATCTGGAATGAACTTCGTGTAATCAGCACCCCGTGCAGAGACCCAGTCAAGTCAACTGGGCTTCATACCGACACAGGGGTCCGCCTATGGGGAGTTCATTGCACACATGGGGGCTTAGGCCCCTGTCCGGCAAAGCAGTTACGTATGTGCACCACTTGAAGCTCATATACTTTGTTAATATATATACTTTGTTAGTTACACGTTAATACTTAGTCCTGCCTTGAGTGCAGGGGACTGGACTAGATGATCTCTCGAGGTCCCTTCCAGTTCTATGATTCTATGTTTAAGGGCTTTGCTGGTTTGGGGTCTAAAACAATGGTCTGAATTCAGATCAAGTCAACAGTGAGTGACATTGGTTGTCTTTTTACTGGTGTATAAGAATAGTGTTTGATGACCGTATCGCTCATGAAAGCCACCTACATGTTTGGTACCCTTATGGAAAGTCTTAACATACTGGCCCAGGGCTGAGTGGATATGGAAACCCTTTGAAATAGTCCCCTGATGTCATGGCTGTGGTCCTTTGTTAGGCCATGTAGTGAAGATTACATGGCTGTTGCCTTCACAGAATTCCTCTGTGGTGGGTAAAGAGAGGATTTCACTTTTTAGCCTGCTACTCTAGCACTGCGCCTGAACTTTAAATTCAGTTAAAAGAATAAAAACAAAACAAAACAATTAAAATCTAGAATAGATCCTCTAAATCAGCTGGATATATATATATATATATAAAAGACACTCTCTTAGCCTTGTCTGCAGTTTGAACTTTAGACACAGTAGGATGGGTAAATTGGGATACAGAAAACTCCAGAGGATGAATCTGTCAAACTTGTGTTCTTATAGGTTTTTACTACAAGTTTTTTTTTAATCTTGAATGTTCAGAAATTTCAATTTTCAGTAAAATCTAATTAGCTGGAAAATGAAATTCAGTTATGGTGCTTCCAAGCCAAATAACTTGCATCTCCGTGTCTCTCTGCTCAGTCTTACAATCTGGATATTAGTGCAAAAGAGATGTGCTAAGAATAAAGTTTTGTCTACTATTCATCTTCCTAATACACTGAAACATTTAACTATAAACAGGTTCATTTTGCACAATCCTGCGTTTCTCTCCCTTCCTCAATATAGTACAGCTTATGAGGCTCAACTACCTGAGTACCGGATGATTCTGAGTTTTCTATTTGGCAATTTCCCCCTTAAGTCTTTAGTTTGATTTCCTTGATGTAATGATTTGGACTTTAAAGCACCAGACATACAGAAAATCTCCATTCTTCGCCATGATTTCCCTCAGAATGGGGTCTGAGCTCTATCCAGGGGACACTGCCAGAAGAAAAGAGAAAACAAACATTTATAAAAAGGCCAATGGGCCTGGAAATGAAAAGTGGTTGCTTACCTATGTTAAAATTGAACAAATGAGAGAGATTACAGTGATTTGGGAGATAAGAATTTCTACTCCTGGAGGAATTCTGTGCCACTGTGCACACACAGAATTCATGTCCAGCAGATGTTTTTTCTCCGCAGAATATAGAATCTGCTGCAGAGGTTCTGCAGTTACACCTTTCACTCAGCCAGGGGCTCCTGTGGTGCCACAAGAGAGGGCAGCCAGCCGGTGGCTGCGTTCCTCAAAGTGGGGCCAGGTGAGGAGGCATTAGATGGACAGAATGGGGCACACGGTGCTGCTGGGGGGGGGTCAGAGACTGGGGTTCAGAAGGGGTAGTGGGGGGGGGGGAGGGGGGGGGGGGGTCAAGGGGGGGGGGGGGTGGGGGCATGGAGCGGGGGGGGGAAGGGGGGGGGACGGCAGGGCCCAGGGGGACAGGGGGAGGGTGCTACAAGGGCACATGGAGATGGGGGGTTCAGGGACACAGAGGAGCAGGTGTGCCTGACAGCCTCTCCTATTCTAGGGGTCAGCCAGGGTCTGCACGGGGGAGGCCCCCCCCAACTCCCTAACAATCCCTCCTCCCAAAAACCTGTAACATACTTCTCCCACCCACACCCAACAATCCTCCAAGTTCACTCCGAGGCTCCTTCCCTCTCCCTCAGCTTCTCCATTACCCCTGACTCCCCCCAAGCCTTTGCACTGCTTATGAGGGGTACAGGAAATATATTTCTGTATTGTAGTTTAAATGAATTATTACTCAAAGTTCTGTATTAATATGCCTAGTAAGGAATCTATTTGTCAAATAAATATTTCCTGAATCTTTTTTGTGTCACTATTGTTACAGACATACTTGTGAGAGGTATTTTGAACTAAATTACCAAAATAAATGAAACTGGTGTAATTATATTCACAAATAAAATATGCAGATTTTTTGGTGTAGATTTCCCCCAGGAGTAAAGTATACAGAATCTACTAGCATAAGAGGTTCCTACCTATGAAACTGAACACAAAGCAAGCACAAAAGGAACAAAATCCATCAGTGTTTGTTCATAGTTGGTGTGAAACAATATAAACAATAAATATAAAAAAGGAATCTTGACGACTCAGTTTTGTGTTCATGAGAAGGAAATTTCAGTAATGCATATAATTATGTGTAATATGTAAACTGATGCATGTTAAAGGATAACCCAATTTCAAACTGCACTTCCTATCCCAAAGCCTCCTTATTTGAATAAATTCCATACCCCAAGTCCATATAAATTAGGGGATTCTAATGTCCACAAAGAAATCAAGTGAATCAATTATAATATCTAGGGATCTTAGAAATCCATTTGCAGCAGTGAAAAAAACATGGATTTTGCGTTTTTAGAGAATCTTTAGTTTTACATTTTGTGAAAACAAACAAACAAACAAACAAACAAACATGTATTAAATAAATGTAAAGTACCAGTGTCACTTATTCAGTGCATGCAACCTCCCCCTCTTGTGGTTGATTTTTGAATGCATTTTAAATTTTCATAGCTAAACCTACTCCAATAAACTGCTTCTGGCGTATAGAGGTTTCTCTACGGCGTATAAGGGTTTGTGTTTTAATGCATCTCAAATTTCACTTCAGCCTCCAGACGTGAGTAATTAGAATTATAAAAAGGTGCCGAAAAGTTTAAAAATCACCCTTAAAGACCATGTCACTGAGTTTGGCAAGGACAAATTTCACATTCTGTACTGTATGCAGCCAGGCTGTAGCCTACAAATCTCAATTCTATTAATTTTATTTTATTAGAATGATTGATGGCACTGGAAGGCTTTGAACTTGCATAAAAATGTGTAACTATATCAAAACACTGTGTTCAACTGATGCTAAATATCTTGTGGCTAGAGAAACTGAAGTTCAGCATTTCATTTTAATTGTGTAAAAACATGGATTTTTATTTATGTATTTTTTAATTGGAGAATTTTTTTAATCGCGAAAAACTAGGATCCCTGATAATATCTGAGTATTAGGGGCCAGACTAGTGCAAGGAGGGAGGTCCCAGAGGCCAGGCTCAAACCCGAGCCTGACCATCTTCACTGCAGTTAAACAACACTGTAGCTTAAGCCCGATGAACCTGAGTCAGCTGACACAGGCCAGCCAGAGGTGTGTAACTGCAGTGTAGACATGCACTCTGTGCCTCCATATGTAAAATGGAGTCAATAATATTACATAGTCCGATCACTTATGTAAAAGTTGAATTCTGACTGTTTTTCTTAGAGGAGATAAGTTTGGGGAGGGACGGGGGAAAGAGTTCCCTTTATCTCTAACTTAGTTTCCACTTCAGAATATTTTCGAAGTAAAAGCGGTGCAATTTGTGACTGTACGGCTGAGACCTCCAAATGCTCAGGAGCAGAGCCTGGGGATGGAGTGTACAGAGCTGAATCCAAATCAGCCACAGGAATGTTTGAGCATATTGGACTAGTCTGTAATCTCAGTACAGTTGAGGAGAGCAATGGGGAAGCACTTGTCTGCTTCCCTGATCCTGGGCGGGCCAGAAGCTGAAACAGTCGCCAGCGTAACTAGGCACAGCCTCAGGGCTGCTTTAAATAACCCCACAGAGAGTGGCTCCATATGGACTGCTCTGCTCGGCGAGGCACAGGCACAGTGCTATAGGCTCTGCCTTTACCACTGGCAGACACCCTGAGGATCCCCCTCTGTAAAGGGAAATCCCTGTTTGCCTTATGCAACACAAAGCCCTTGGAGCTGTGGCTGAGATACTGGCCCATTAACTTCAGTAGCTGCAAAAACAGATTCATTGATGACTTGTTATTTTTTTATTTTGTTTTATTCAGATCCTAATTTATGGTTGATCTAGGACAGGGGTCGGCAACCTGTGGCTCCGGAGCCACATGCAGCACTTTGACTGCCCCCTTGCGGCTCTTGGCTGCCCCCTTGCGGGCAGCCATTTTTTGGGGGGGTGCGAGGTGCAGACTCGGGCCTGGAGGCGCTTACCACAGGCAGCTCCTGGCTGGCGGTGCAGCAGGGCTCTGGCTCTATGCCGCTCCCGGAAGCAGCTGGCTGCTGGCATGTCTCTGTGTGCCCCTTGGGGGAGGGGGAGCAGCGGGTCTCCGTGCGCTGCCCATGTCCACAAGCACCACCCCCGCAGCTCCCATTGGCCAGTTTCTGACCAATGGGAGCTCTGAGAACGGTGCCGGGGGCCTGGGCAGCACGCAGAGCTGCCTCTCCCGGCCAAGGGCTCGCAGAGACGTGCCAGCAGTCAGCCGCTTCCGGGAGAGGCATGGGTCCATGGCAGGCAGGCAGCCTGCCTGAGCCCTGCTGCGCTGCTGGACAAGAGCTGCCCTGTGGTAAGTGCCACCCGGCCAGAGCCTGCAACTTGCACCCCCTCCTGCATGCCAACCCCCTGCCCCAAGTCAGAACCCCCTCCTGCAACCAAATACCCTCCCAGACCTACACCCCCACTGCACCCCAATCCCCTGCCCCAGCCCGGAGCTCCCTCCTGTTTACAAGTAGCTTTGCATGTGATGCGGCTCTCAAAATATTTTGGTCAAAGACAAAAAAAAAATGGTTCTTCTTCTTTGAAAGGTTGCTGACCCCTGGTCTAGGAGAATATTGGCCTGGGCTTCTCCTCAATGTTTGACTCTTAAGTCAATATATCTTGATATTCACTTATTCAGAAGTCAATATCAGCTTAATCTGCACTGGCAGGAGCTAGTGATTGCTATCATTGAATACCATGGAGAGCACATACTTCATATTAAGAATCTCATACAATGATAGAAAGCATCCCATTACAACTCATGGATTTTTGGGTAAGGGATCCATTATTTGTGAGTATGATAGAAAGTGCACAAAAGTAAGAAGGCTTCTCTGATATCTGGGGTCTGAGTCATTGCTTCAAATCGGTAGAAATTCCAATTAATTCAATGGGATAACATTGAACAAAATTGATGTAAGAGTTGCAGGCTCCTAATGCACAATAAAATGTAACTGAAGAGGAAATAAAACTCTTTTAATTAGTATGGAACCAAAATTTCAAATCTGCACAATCAGTTTGTTCCTCTCTGCCTGACAAAGGTGTCAAACAAAATCCAGTTTTACACATGGTTTTTTGTTCTGTTTGTGCAGCACCTCACACAGTGGGGCATGGTTGGGACTCCTAGTCACTACTGCAATACAGTAATGAAGAAGAAGAAGGTGGGGAGGCTTTGTTTGGGCTAGCATGAAAAGGGAACCTTTGGTCCCTTTTGGGTATGTCTACACTGCAGATGGAAGCAGGCATCCTAGCCTGGATAGCTCACTCAAACTGAAAAATCCAGCAGTGTGGATGGTGTGGCATGTGCCACAGCTCAGGCTAACCACCCACCAGGGGTCCAGGTGGAAGCAGAAGCTGATTAGGAGAAGGCATTTTTAAAGGGTGGGGAATGGGGTTGGGACTCCTAATGTCTGGTACAGCAAGGAGATAACCCTTATATGAGAGATCCCAACAATGGTCCTGGGACCAGATTAATGGGGTGGGGTGCAGGAGGGATGATGTGCCAGATAGATCCCAGATGTGTCACTTTAATAAAGCTGCAGCCCATTTAACCTCATTCCTGGTCTTCAGGTGGTATTGAGGACAAAACTTGAACCTAGAGCGTTTCTTATATTTGCTTCTGGATTAAATCTGTGGACAGGTTGTAGACCCTCAAGGAGGGGCCTCATTGTGCAGACACAGCCTTCTCCATAGTAGCGTGAATAGTGCTGTTACCCTGTAAACATTTTTATGATTGGGTTTAGTTATGAAGATAAATTACAGCCCAGGATGTAGCATTACTGACATTGATACCCTTAGCCAGCCTACATTAATGACACTTTGTTAAAGCATTTGTATACCTTCATTAATACTCTTTATTTCCCTATTTTCCCCTCTTCTTTAACTCCACTCAATATTTTTGCTACCAGGGATGAGATGGACAGAAAGGAATGTAACATAGCACTTGATACCATCAACAAAATATGCCCAAATAATTAATCAAAAATAAAATAAAACTCCTCTAAGCATATGTCTTTTGAAGCATTTTTTACATTTCTTTTATCTTCTTTGTTTACTTCCCTGATCTCTGGCGCTATGCTGTAATGTTGCCTCCCTCACATCCCGAGCAGAGACATCAATAACTTGCCTTGGGGATGGGCATGCAAAGGGAATGTTCTCTTTTAGGGGGACCCATCTTTATTCCAGTTATTCTCTTTGTCATTTGTGTGTCTTTCTCCCTCAGCAGTGTGGTGAATATTGGTGGTGAGTACAAACCTTAATTGCACTGAGGGAGCTAAATTCAGTCATGGGTTACACAAGCACAATGCGGGGCTTGTGCTTACAGGAAGTCTGTCTGGTGCAATAGCGCAAGTCACCTTTAACCCTTAGTTTGCCAGGGGACTGCAGATGGCCAGGGAAGCCTCGGAAGCAGATGGCCTGGCAAGGCAGGAGATATACCCAGTGGGACCAAGGGATGTACATCTCTCTGGAAGTCTTGGTGAAGTCCTAACCACAACTTCAACCCTGCCTTCCCTAACGGAACCCCTGTGGGAAGGATGCATGCAACCACCAGCTGATGTCTGACCCATGAAGTGGAATCCTTGAGTTTCCTTGCCACAGTTGGCATCATGGAGAGCAGATAGTACCAGTGGGGGTGAATCAAACTCAAAAATCCTCAAGACCACTTCTGTCATGCCTGCTAGGTGAAGGGGTGGCTGTTTGAAGTGGTTCTTAATTCCTGAGAGTTCATTCCTGAATTTCAGGTTGGCCCCTGAGGATATGTCCACACAAGAAAGAAAAGTCCTAGAGCCTGAGCCCAGAAGTCCACACAGCAGTGAAAGATCCCCATAGCCCAAGCCCCACAAGCACGAGTCCAGCCACACATGTCTAGTTGCTGTGTAAACATGCCCCAAGAAAGCTTTGTCTCCTGTGCAGGTGAACTTTTCCCTTGCAGTGGACAGCCCTGGATCAGGGCTTTTCTCTCTGTGTATCCTTTATCTATCTTGTCTATTTAAGTTGTAAGCTCTCCTAGGCAGGAACTCTTACTTTGTTTGTACAGCTCCTACCACAATTTGGGCCTCTTAAAGGCTCTCGCTGCTACCATAATAATAGTAGTAATAACTCAGAGTCTATTCTAGTTAACAGAAAGATTCCCATTGACTTCAGAGGATCTGGCCCTAACTGACCAAACTCTATGCTGCTTGTCCCAGTGTCACAGGGTGTAAATCAGCACAGCATTTGGCCCTACACTCCTTTGTTTTCCACAGAAGTAGCATGGCATAGGCAGCTGCCATGCACGTTACTACCAGCCCTGACACAGAAGGGGAGGGGAAGTTCTGTTACCCCCCAAACAGACTCAAGGCACCCCCACAATGTCTTGCCTATTCCAGTTACTCAATTGTCTGGTTGGGTAGGTGAAAGGAGATGGCCTGTCCTACAGGAATTACCAGGGTTTTGCCAGGGGTTCCTCTATGCCCTTCAGGAAACTCCCAGAACAGACTAACTCCGTTCACACAAATACAGCCCTCCACTCGAAGGACTGACACTCAGGCAGTAATCTGCAAAAACAAAATATCCTTTATTTAACGTATTAACATTCCTCAATACAATAGATCTTGAATACATACATTAAGACACAGAAACACAAATCCTATTAGCACAAGCATACACATTAGGATACCTAATACTATAGGCAGCAGGTTTAAAACAAATAAAAGGAAGTTCTTCTTCACACGGCGCACAGTTAACTTGTGGAAGTCCTTACCTGAGGAGATTGTGAAGGCTAGGACTATAACAGCGTTTGAGAAAACATGGAGGTTAAGTCCATTAATGGCTATTAGCCAGGATGGGTAAGGAATGGTGTCCCTAGACTCTTTGTCAGAGGGTGAAGATGGATGGCAGGAAAGAGATCATTCGATCATTACCTGTTAGGTTCACTCCCTCTGGGGCACCTGGCATTGGCCACTGTCGGTAGACCGGATACTGGGCTAGATGGACCTTTGGTCTGACCCAGTACGGCCGTTCTTATGTTCTTATGTAGTGTCATACAATTGGAGGTGGCTTAAGTGATTAGATTCTACATGTGGTGATCAATCATGTGTAGAACGCTGACAGCAATTTTAATTAAAAACTAAACTTTATACATAGCGACATACATACCCAGACATTCAACTTTATTATCCCCACACATTGTATACACATTCAAAAACTGATTCTATGCCTTATACTAACATGCTCATTTTTGTAGGCTTCGTTTCCCTCTGGTCTATCACAAGGGATCCTTCTGTTTTGTCTCAGCACTAAGGATGCTTCTCAGTAGCTGCTGCTGCTTCTCTGTCACTGTTGCAGTAGTTTCTTGTTCTGTTGCAAAAACCTAACCCTCTTCTATGACTTTGATCTTTCTTCTGATATTCTTTCTTCTCCTACTTCTTCACCTTCTACTCTTGACCGCTTCCTTCTACTCCTTCTTTCTTCTACTGGCTCAAGCCTGTCAGCTTTCTGCCTTACATACACTTTTGGGGCTATTCTGATTGGTTATTCCCTCAATCCTTACCATTAGCATACCTATCCTCCAATCATCTTTAAGTCCTCTCTGATTGGTCTGT
This sequence comes from Trachemys scripta elegans, assembly GCF_013100865.1. NCBI lineage: Eukaryota > Metazoa > Chordata > Testudines > Emydidae > Trachemys > Trachemys scripta. Next base: position 21,849,176 of record NC_048298.1, on the reverse strand, counting down.
TCTTATAAACCAATCACAGCCACTAAATCTGTCTGTGAATCTAAGCTGGGCCTAGCTGTAAACTTGTGCCTTGCCTGCCTGACCCCTCCTTTCAGGTTCTGGAGTAACCTTTATCTAACCTCCGCCTGCAGGCTTGCCAAAGGTCAAATTGCTCCAAGACTGCCATCTTAGTGTATCTGGCTGTGATCACCCGAGACTTCCATTTTACTATTCCTAGCTGTGACACTCTACACCTGTAACCTCCATATTCATCATTTGTATATAATTGTGATATTGCATCTAAAGCATGCCATGTAAGGCAATGGCTCTCAAACTTTTTTACTGGTAACCCCTTTCATATAGCAAGACTCTGAGTGCGACTCCTCTTATAAATTAAAAACAGTTTTTAATATATTTAACACTATTATAAATGCTGGAGGCAAAGCGGGGTTTGGGGTGGAAGTTGACAGCTCGCGACCCCCCGTGTAATAACCTCACGACCCCCTGAGGGATCCTGACCCCCAGTTTGAGAACCCCTGATGTAAGGTATCATAGGAAAGGTTATGTTCTGCAGAAACCCGCTGTTCCATCTAAATACGTATATCATTAATGTATATGAAGTTATGAGAATTGTGCTGTATGGTTGTCACTAAAATATGCTGTGAGTTTAGGAAGCGCCCAGCTACTAGCTCCCCAAAGATAATAACTAGAGGGATCACCAATGCCCGGATGGGTGTCGAACAACCATAAACAGCCATTGTCCAGCAAGGGAGTTACAATTCAATGACTTACTTGCACAAGGCCACACCAGGGAAGTTGCTCAACCTTGCCTGGTGACTCAGCAATGCCCACCAGACATGCCTGGACTTATGTTCTCCAAGCACATGGACTAAGGGTATAAAACAGACCACAGTGGTCACAAGCTTCATCCTTTCTCTTCTCCCCCACCTACGCTGAAGGCAACTAGAATGCTGGAGATGAAGAGACTGGCCCCCGGGCTAAGAGGGAAAAGCCTTCGTATGAAAGACTGTAACCAACCTACAATATCCAGTGGGATGAGATGTTGCCCAATCTAATAATGTTGAGAGTTTAGACTGTGTGCTTATATTTTATTTTATTTTGTAACCACTCTGACCTTTTGCCTATTACTTACAATCACTTAAAAATCTATCTTTTGTAATCAATAAACTTATTTTAATGTTTATCCTTACCAGTGAGTTTGATTGAAGTGCATGGTAAATATGCTCAGGTCACAAAGGCTGGTCCACTTTCTATTGATGAAGTGGTGAACCAATTGATTAACTTGCATTGCTCAAGAAAGGGATTTGAGCAGTGCAAGATGGTTTACTCCTAAGGTACAAGGCAGGGAGCTGGGAGGATATGGCTGGTGCCTTTGTCTGTGTGATTCATGAGTGGCTCTGGGAGCATTCATGCAATCTAGCTGGGTGTGGGGCTCCACATGCACTTGTACTGAGTGGTAACAACACTTGGAGGGATTTGCTGCTTGCCACTGGTAAGGCATTGTGAGAGACAACCCAGGATAGGGAGTAAAGGAGGCACAGCGGTCCCACAGTCCCAGGGAGTACTGTCACACTAGCTATAACGGCTTGAAACTGCCTTTATAAGTTATTAAGTCCTCATGACTATAAACAATTATCTTATTTCCTTAATATATACTTATTTGTTAACTTATGTATCTCAATGTTATGGTCTGTTGCTGCCACCCTGTTTCTTACCAATTTAATGTTATTTCAGTTTTCCCCCTCTTTTCAGTTAATGATGACAAAGCAATGTCTTTCACTGCTGTGCTCGGAAACAAAATAGAACAGCTCAAAATCCTTCTGTATCAGTTCAGCTTCCATGCCCATTTGGCTCTTGGACTGTCTAAGATTGAAGAGAAGGGATTTGTTGTTGACTGGTGTGATTTATGAATGACGTAACCAGCACTTGTTCTGGATATGTGGTTAGATGGGGGCGGGGGGAATGCAACAGTTTACTCACCTTTGTTAGCTGCTGCTTGGAGTTTGCAGGACTTGAAGTTTGCACCATTGCCTGCAAGTGCTTTGAAAGTCAAGGCATTTGTGTTATGGTGTGTCCATGATATATCTATCTGTGACACGTGTATGGCACCCATTATTGTAGTATCTGAAAACCTCACACTGTTTAAAGTATTTATCCTCCCAACTCCCCTGTGAAATAGGGAAGTGCTATCATTCACATCTTACTGATGGGGAACTGAGGCACAGGTAGAGTACGTGAGTTGCCCAAAAATCACAGAGGAAGTATTTGCAGAGTTGAGACTTGAACGTGGGTCTCCTGAGATGTAGGCTACCCTAACCAATTGGCCAGCCTTTCTTTCCTAGTATGCTAAATACCAGGATGGTAGTGGTTGAGAAAATACTAGTTTAAGAAAAGTAGGTATAGTAACTAAGTAACACAGAGAGGCTTTTGCTTCATCTTTTGCAAGAGGATCGATTTGTTTCCTATTTTATATGGTGGATTGAGCAGTAACTGATGTTAATGGTTGTTGGCGGGGGTCCAGCTCCCTCCTCCCTCTCAGTTCCCAGACACAGTTCTCTGGAAAATAACAGTCCAGAGTGCAGTCTGCAGGCAATTCGATGAGTTTATTGGAACTAAACAAGTAAGCATATTCTGAAGCCCTTCACACCAGTCGGGCTATTTCTATATGCTGATAGAGTTTTCCTTTTCCCCTCACCCAACTACAGTTCTATATGCCAATAGAACCCCCTTCTTCTCCTAATCACTAGCTTTGCATGCAGTTGTAGCTTCCTTTTCTTCTTTTTTTGGCAAACTTAATTATACCTGTAGTGCCTCTCCCTTGGCACCACCTCTTCCACTATATGGTCATGTACCGTTCGGGGGGATCTTCAGTCTAGGGTCGATAAGACCACCTCTTTTGTACCTGATGGGAGGGATAAAGAGTGAATTACTTTTGGCCATGGTTACTTTTTAGCAGACTTACATCTTTTTTTGGTACACCCTCCCCTCCCCTCTAGCTGCTTGGTTACCATAGCAACCCCTTGCTTGATTAGCCCCTTATATTTAAGGCTACCAGCTGTGGGGGGAAGGAGGAGGGTGCACAGCCTTGTGCTTTCACTTACATACTTTTACTTGCTTATTCAGCCTGTTTAAACTAAAAGCAAGGCCAGAAGCAAAATTATTATTTAGTCTCTACCCGATTTAGTTCACATTCTTCTAACAATGGTCACAATATAAAGTTTTATAAATATAGCTTCCACATGCCATTTAAAAGGTAGCGCTGGAGTGATTCACGGCTAATATCAATGATCAGTTATAAAGAAAATAAATTGGCCTGTACATGCACTGACACTTGCAATTTGGGGGTGGAGGATGTATTCTAAAGATGGACTGAAACATTATTTTAAAATAACCAGCAAAAAGCAAATCAAATTGTTTGACACCCAGATCAGAAATAAAATATTTGAGAAGACTTTAAAATAAGGAAATACATTGACTCAATGACACTGAAAAATTTAATGCAGTCTTACCTATCAAGACTTCAGTAAGAATTGTGTGTTTCTTCCGCAGAAGCCGATGTCAAGAGTGGGTATCAAGAGATTTAGCTCGCATTACCAGTTCTGAAATTGAATTCTTGGGTGATCTTGGGCAAGCCACTTAGGCCAAAATTTTCATACTTCAAAGGCTGAGTTTTTTCCAGAGGTGTTAAGCAGGTCAACTTGCATTGCTCTAGGAATTATTTCAGGCAAGTTCTATTGCCTGTGTTAGACAGGAGGTCAGATAAGATGATCACAATGGTCCCTTCTGGCTTTGGAATCTATGAATTGTGGGTACTCATCAACCCTGAAAACCCAGACCTCTTATTAAAGATACCCAAGTATGGACTTAAAAATGTAACTTTAGGCACCCACACCAGAAAATGGTGGTCTATGTATGTAATTCTAGGCAACCAAGTTGGAAATATGGGCCTTAACCTCTGTGACTTAGTTTACTCAAACAGGGGATGATGATTTGTGAACTAATGGAGTGTTGTGAAACTTAATTCATTAATGCTTACACAGTGTTTTGAGATGTCTAAATGCAAGGAGCTACAGAAGTGTAATATATATGGTAAAAAAAATCAAAAGAAATATAGGAATGCAGCTATTTCTACTCTCTGAGGTCCCACGTCAAGGCATTTAAGCACATGCCTTATTTATAGCATGTGAGTAGTCCCATCAAAGTGAATGGGGGAGCCAACTGTAGCCTGAGGTATTTGTGCCAGTCGTCAGCTGTTGCAGAAACCTGAACTCAGGTTTTGGTTGGTGACAAGCTTTCCAGTTCATCTTTAAGTGTATGCTTTAGTAGCTGACATCAAATGATAGTTATCAGAATGTGATTTATTTAAATAAAAGATGTGAGCAAACTATGATTTGAGTACAGAATGATCGGCTTGCTGGGCTGAGCAGATTAAGAAGGAAGGGCAAGTGTTCTGAGTGAGAGTTAGTGGATATGAGCTTGTGGCATAAGACATACATTTGTTAGAACTTATTTTAAAATAATTATCCTTTCTCTAAAAGGAAAACCATACTTAATACCTTTCAGGAAATAATATATATAATCATTAATGTTTAGGAACTTTATTCATTAATTATTATTATTATTATAGCACATACTTATTTGACAACTGACAATCAGTACTAATTTGTGTGGGATTGAGACATTATAAATAGTAGTCTAACAGATTTGAAAAGGAAATAGCTATGTATTTCAGACTCCCATTTTTCTAGTCCCAGCAATATAGCATGAGGGTTGATCAGTGCTGGCCTATTATGTGCCGTGTCTGAGGGCACTTTGTTACTGGGAGACCTTCAGCCAGGAGGTAGCAATTATCTTTAAAAGTTCAGGGAGGACAGGTGAAGTCCGAGAGGGCTGGAGAAGGCTAAATATAGTACCTATATTTAAAAAGGGGAAAAGAGGACCTAGGGAGTTATAAATCAGTCACCCTAAGTTCAAAATCTGGAGAGATAATAGAACAAATGATTGGACAGTTTGTAAGCACCTAGAGGATAATAGTGTGATAAGTAATAGCTGACATGGATTTGAGAAGAACAAATGCCAAACTGATCTCATTTCCTTCTTTGACAGGGTTATTGGCTTAGTGGATACAGGGGAAGTAGTAGTTATGGTATCTTGATTTTAAGAAAAGGTTTTTTGAAACAGTCCCACATGACATTCTCATAAGCAAAGTAGGGAAATGGAATCTAGATGCAATTACTATAAGGTGAGTGCATAACAGGTTGAAGGACCATACTCAAAGAGTAGTTGGATAGTTCACTGGGAAACTGGGCAGACTTATGTAGTGGAGTCCCACAGGGATCTGTCCTGAGTACAGTTCTAGTCAACATTTTCATTAATGACTTAGATAATGGAGTGGAGAGCATGCTTATAAAACTTGTGGATAACACCAAGCTGAGAGAGGTTTCAAGCACTTTGGAGAACAGAATTAGATTTCAAAATAACCTTGCCAAATTGAAAATATTCAAGACTTGTCCATGTGCCAGTTTAACCCACTGTAGGAGGAGAGGGTGACCATATAATGGTAGATTTAATGCCATCCTACTTTTTAGTACTGGGCTACTTTGGAAGCCATTTGGAAATCCATTAAAAGCAAAAGCGCTTGCTTGCGTCCACTCATTCTTGCAGCCTGGAACCTAGGGAGATGACAGACTTTGCCCTGGGAGAAGCCTTGCTCCTCTCTGACCCTGCTTTGTTCAATAGTCAAATGCAAGTTTATATATCCAACATAGAATAGGCTGGTAAATGTATTGAATCAGCTCCCCCTGCCAAGAACCCTGGGTATGTAATAGAATAAGGGGATTGGGAAACAGTATCACCGGGGAGACTGTGAATCTGGGGAACCTGACGGTTCTGAAGGTACTGAACTGGTATCCTAATATCATGAAGGACTAAAAGAAGGATGTGCATGCTTAGCTGCTGACATACTCTAATTCAGGGATTTGTTTGGTTGCAGCTACTTTGCTGGATTAATTGTCATGTTCAAACTTCAGATCATAGTTTCTGGCAGTTCTTTGTAAACATAAGTCCGTTTTCATGTACAATGTAGTAATTAGGGTGCACATTTGAGTAAAACTGGCTTTGCATCAAAAACATAGAAACCTGGCTTTTTGCATGTTCTCCAACATTAACCTTTGTTGGAAAAGAAATTTGGGAAGGGAGAGTGGGTTTAGAAAGGAAATTGTGAACATTTTCATTGAAACTACCATGCCAGGAACATTCTGAATTTTGCATCGCTCTGCTCCAGAAGGTGGCTATAAAAAAAAATTACATTCAGGTACTGGGAAGGCTCACATCTGTTGCAAATGCTGCATTGAGGTTTACTCTCTCTTATAGAGAAGAGAGGATGAAATACCTACGCTAGTTCTGGTATGATACTGAAGCATTCTGTGTTTAGGGCTCAAGACAAAGCCCATTAAAATATTTCTACTTACTTCAGTGGGCATTGAAACAAGCGCAGTGTCCAGTACTTGGGCAATATTGCAAACACGAATCCTCCTTTTGAAAACTGGCCAGGTTCCTAGTCTGTGCTGTTACACCTTCCATGTGTGCATTAAGTGGCTTGTAAAATTCTTGGGAAGATTTCCAGACGATATGTCCAGTAGCTAAGGAACTACCCTAGGACTTGGGAAACCTGGGTTCAATTCCCTGCTCAACCACAGACTTCCTGTGTGACCTTGGGAAAGTCACTTAGCTTCCTTGTGCCTCAGTTCCCCATGTATATAAAGGTGATAATAGCACATTCCTACCTCACAGGAGCAGTAGTGGATAATTAGAGATTGTGAAGTGCTTTGAGATCTGATGAAAAAGCACTATATCAGAGTTCGCTATTAGCATGATCTTTTGCTGACATTTCAAGAAATAATTCAGTTTGGTTTCAAATGGTTAAATTCACAAGCAAAAATAACTGGCAAAAGCTAGAAAAAATATAGATTGCTTAGCAACATAACTGGTTCTCTGATTGTAATTCTACAGAGTCACTCCATAGGAATCACGTGTCTGGACATATGGCTATGGGGTCTTTATTAATAATAGCAACCGTCTTGGTTCCCTCAGTTAGTAGAGTATTGGTCTAACTGCCACACTCCTCTGACCAGCCTTTAATTCCTCTCTACCTACAGAAGCTCTTGAAATGGAGATCCTAGGTCAATCAGAAGGGAAGGTCAGTGTGGCTATGAGGAGAACGCACCTGAGAAGCGAAAGTTACTTTAGTTAAGTAACCCTTTTTCCCTTCTTTCATGTTGCTGCCACACAGCCATTTCACAGTAGACTGGCTAGCAGTGACCTCCTGATCTTGCCTCCCATACCCACTGTACTCCATATTTTCTATCACTGTTGACATCAGCATAGTCCTTTCTCTCATTTTATTTAGGAAGGAAAAATCAGTTGCACACATTTACAATGCTTCAGCAAAGTGAAGAGCCCTTTAGTTGAAGAAATGTTATAGGACAATGAGTGGTACAGGACAGTGATAATATGCTCACCACGTGAAATGTGTTTTACCACAAAATAGTGACACAAATGACTTTGCTTATCTGGTGATGGCTAAAGTGCATATTTATTGTTTCTAAAGGAAATAATGGACAGTGCTAATGGAATGCTTTTATTTGCAATTCAATACCTGTGAAATGGTAATTGTACCCAGCCCTCATTATGGAGGGAGATTAGAAGGAGATATTCTTGCTAGAGATGAGTGAAGCTGGATGTCTCAGATCCCTCTTGGGTTGAGATGTGACTTCCTCACAATATTAGTCTTTTAGAATCATAGAATATCAGAGTTGGTGGGGACCTCAGGAGGTCATCTAGTGAGTCCAACCCCCTGCTCAAAGCAGGACCAATCCCCAGACAGATTTTTGCCCCAGATCCCAAAATGGCCCCACTCAAGGATTGAACTCACAACCCTGAGTTTAGCAAGCCAATGCTCAAGCCACTGAGCTATCCCTCCCCTGAGCTTTAGACCACCTTAACCATTTAAAAACAAACAAACAAACAGACAAACAAAAAAAAACTGGTGTTCAGAGAAAGTTTGATTCTGATTCTCCTCTGAATTAAAGAACTCAACCATATGCATCCTGCTAGTGTAAAACTGGTGTAAGTGAGAGATGGATCAGACCCATAGATGGATCAGACCCATAGAACATACATAACCCCCCCCCCAAACTTCTATATACATGCTGCAAAAACTGTCCGTTATAGCTAGTCAGTAATTTTGTCAAAACTGTTTTCCATCAAAGCTGATTCCCCATCTGGATTACGTCTCCCATAATACGCCATCGGTAGGAACTCCCATACTGCACTGTGGTGGCTCAGTAATAAAGAGGGGAGCCTGTGCTGCATCCTGGGATATTTAACCCAGCCGATAGAGGAGATGGGGGAAGGAGGTATGTGAACTACAACTTCCAGGGGATAATATGATGGCATTTCCAAATAAAATTTTTCAGTTTTCTTTCTGCTGAAGTCTGGGGTCTCCCCCCCCCCCCCCAACTGACATTTTTCTGATCAGTTCTTGTGTTAAGTCCATCATGTGACCAAGGCTAGCCCCAGATACAGCCAAATGACCTGTGAATATGAGCAGGATGGGCTTCTGTGCAATGGCTGCAACATGTAGCAATAGAACTGGTCAGAATATTTTGCATGGTTTTTAAATTATTTTTTTACCAAAACCCAAGTCATTTTGGTTGAAGGTTCTCTCTCTCTCTCTTTTTTTTTAAATGGAAAAACCCAGCTCTGTCCCCTCCCCACCCCTTCTCCTGTTTTTATCTGATTGGAGGAAGGAAAAAAAAACAAAAACAAACCAGAAACTTTCCTCTCACTTTCTCATCTTCTTTACTTTTTTCCCCTAAAAAGGAGCAGGGGAACAAAAAGATGTGTTTTCCCCTGAATCAAAACACTTTCAAAATTCTCATTTCAAAATTGTCATTTTTTAATTAAAATGTTAAATCCCTTAAGTCCTGCAATTCTGTGAAATATACTTAGAATTTTTCACGAAGCTTTGCTTAGTATTTCAGGAGTCCGTTTATCAGCAGAGAAAGAACAGTAATTTATCAACCAGAGGCAAGTCTATTGTGATTGATATGGGTAATCATCATTCTACAGCTTGGTGTTTGTTGGTTCTGAAGTCTCCATTCATTTAGAGTAGTTATCAATTAAAAGTAAATTTTCAGAGTAGCAGCCGTGTTAGTCTGTATCCGCAAAAAGAAGAACAGGAGGACTTGTGGCACCTTAGAGACTAACAAATTTATTAGAGCATAAGCTTTCGTGGACTACAGCCCACTTCTTCGGATGCATCCGAAGAAGTGGGCTGTAGTCCACGAAAGCTTATGCTCTAATAAATTTGTTAGTCTCTAAGGTGCCACAAGTCCTCCTGTTCTTCTTTTTAAAAGTAAATGTTTGTCAAATTCAAATAAGTATCTCGTTACTGTCGCTGTTGCCATCTTCCCTCTGGGATTTCAGAACTCAGCACTGGCTTTTCTTTCTGCTCTTTGAAAGTGACTGTGTGTATTACAATGAACTACTGCATCTGTTAGTAGAGCACTCAATTTAGGCTAGTAGAAAATCTCTTGGCCTTTGCTTTAATTTTTCACTATCTTAATGACTACTATGCATTTTAGGCAGCAAATCAGCAAGGTAATTAAACAAATGCCTAATCTTAAGCATCTGAATAGTCCCTCTGAAATAAACACTGAGTTAGATCAGTTTCAGAGTAACAGCCGGGTTAGTCTGTATCCGCAAAAAGAAGAACAGGAGTACTTGTGGCACCTTAGAGACTAACAAATTTATTAGAGCATAAGCTTTCGTGGACAACAGCCCACTTCTTCGGATGCATATAGAATGGAACATATAATGAGGAGATATATATACACACATACAGAGAGCATAAACAGGTGGGAGTTGTCTTACCAACTCTGAGAGGCCAATTAATTAAGAGAAAAAAAACTTTTGAAGTGATAATCAAGCTAGCCGAGTACAGACAGTGTGATAAGAAGTGTGAGAGTACTTACAAGGGGAGATAGAGTCAACGTTTGTAATGGCTCATATCTCATTACATGGTTTTCATATCAGCTTTTGGATGTCACTACTACTCTGCTAAGGTATCTTCTTCATATACTAACCTGCACATTTCATCTACTACTTTATATTTCACAGAGAATATGTCTTTCCCAGCTGGAGTAAGACAGGTTTTTAAATACATTTTCAAATGGTTTGTGATCAGTCTTTATATGTAATAGTTTGATCTTTCCTCAAATACACAGTAAAGCTGAGTGACTAAAGCCAGAGTGTGTGTGTGCACCCCCACCCCGCATGGCAGAGCTTAAGAAAACTAAAACAATGACTAGCATGTACTTTTCAATCTGAGTGGTAGATTTCTTTGTTTTAATTGTGGGTGTGTATTCAAGTATCTGGCTACTTTTTCCTGTATAAGTCAACTTGCACTTAGTCCTTTGGAAGATGCATCTACCACCATCTACTACAGTGTTGGCCCTGTCAACTCTGGTTCTCCACTTGTGAGGTACTCCCTTCTCTTGTCATTATATAATGCCTGCATCTGTAACTTTCACTCCATGCATCTGAAGAAGTGAGGGTTTTTTTACCCACGAAAGCTTATGCCCAAATAAATCTGTTAGTCTTTAAGGTGCCACCGGACTCCTTGTTGTTTTTGTGAATACAGACTACCACGGCTACCCCGATACCTACTACCAGTGTAAGTGGCTTAGTTAAAGCATATTACTTTAAAATTTAGATTGGTGATTAGTGCTTTTCAGTGCTGAGATGCTTGTTTCTAGTTGTCTTTCCAATGTAATTTTGCTCCATACGGGCTTATTGACCTCAGATTTGTAATGAGGTTGGCAAATACTTTACCATCATTTTAAATCCATTTTCTATTGTGCAGTGGACAATTCAACTATTCTGTTTTATTTGAATCAGCAGCTAAGCTATCTTGGCTCCATTTATGTCCAATATAGATAACTTTTGCAAGTAAGAGGTATCTACTTTTCAAACTACCTTACCTTAAAACCTAGCCATTAAGTATTTAGGTACCTAAAGTTGCAAGTTTTTTCCCCCTTGGTTTCTCAAAACACCTAACACACACTAACCAGCTAGATGCCTAACACTCTAAATACCTTTAAAAAAATCTGGTCCCAAATGTCATGGAGGCTTGGTGTGTCAAGCAGGGCTGCCCCCGTTTCCCCAGTGCAGCATCATCAGGATTCCCTGTTGAGTTGAACAATCATGATCAGGGGATTCAGGACCCCCAGGGCAGAGGAACCAGGCACTCTGTGGCCCTGAGCCTCCTGGTTGGGGTAGACAATAGTAGTTGGGGGCTCTGGCCCTCTGGGCTGGGCAGAGCAGGGCAGGGCAGAGCAATCAATCTGTAGTCCCAGGAAGTGGGGCAGAGCAAACACTCAGTCTATGTAGCCCCATAATCTTAGTCAGTAATAGTAGCCCCGCCTAGTGGCAAGTGTGTGTGTGTGTGTGTGGGGGGAAGCGGGGTTAGGGCAACCCAGCCTACCCTGTTCCACTGGGTTCCAACCCAGGGCCCCATGGAGCTATAAAGGGTTCAGGCATTGGCTCCTGGGTCACTTTCTATCGTAAGGCCCATCCTGGGCACCTGCTTAGCTGACAGTGGCTCAGTGTCCCCATCAGTCTGGTCGTTCACAGCATAATCCATGACCCAACAGCCTGGAGAGCAGACAGTTTCTCTGCAGGGGCCTGCAGCACACACCCTTCCTCTTCCTTAGCCAGCCCCAACTGTGCGGGTTGCTCCTTTTATTTGTCTCCTCCACCTGGAGCATGTGCAGCAAGGGCGAAAGGTGTGGTCTCCTAGGCCCACAGTGGTTGGTCAGCCCTTGTTTGCCCAGTGCAGGGGTTGATACGCCCCATCACACCAAGTCTTTCTCAGAAGCTTCTCAGGATCAGAACTAATACCAAATGGAATTCACTGACATTTTGGATGTAAAAGTTTACTGTCTTAGAAATCACTAACTTAGAGCTTGATTTATGTAACTTAACCTGCCAAATTACAGGTCTTGCATACAATACTGAATATTGTTGCTCCTGGTCACTGTGGGTAATTTTTTCAAAAGCACCTAAGTCCCTTGTGTGCTTTTGAAAATTCTGTCCTTTGTCTAGAATATAAACCATGCTTTGCTATAGGCTTCTGTACAATTTTTATGTAAGTACTTAGTTGGGGCTCATTACCATAGTATCAGAACATCTGGCCTCAGTAACATTTTCTTTGCAATAACATTTAACATGTATTATATTCCAGCATCCAGCTTTAAAGGCAAAGGGTCAGATCCTCAGCTGCAGTAAACCTTCTTCAGTGGAGCTGATGGATTTATCCTGTTTTAGGTTCTAGTCATAACTACCATTTAATATTCACAGTATTTCCCAATACGAAACAGTTTGTTCTGTCGTCAGGCTACCTACCAAAAGATTTGCCACTTCCAATAATTTGTCTGTAGGACATTGGAAAAGTTATTTCTGCTTGTGCATTCATAGCATATTTGACCAAATATGAGGCATTTTTGGTTTGTGTGCTCAACCACATCAAGAGCATTAGTGGGAGTTGGACTGGGTCCCTAGTGCAAGGATTTTGTTTCTTAAATTTCCTTCATTATAGATTTTTCTGAAATATGAACTAGCTGTTTGTTCTGTACTGGGTAACCCAGACCCCCAAACTGTGCTTTTCTGTTGCTATGAGAGCCAGGAGAATAGCTAATTGTTTGGTTTGCTAACAACTCTGGGGGAAAAAGAAGGGGTTGAATCAAAAAACTGAAAATGTCATTATGGGTCAAACAATACATTTAATTTGACCTGAAACAAAAATGTTTTCTTTTCATTGAGCATCTAAAAACCTAAAACAGGAAATGTTTCAAATGGAGAAATCTAAGTTTCATTTTGAAAGTGTCAAAACAAAATGTTCGGATTTTGAATTGCATTGTCCCTAAATGAATAGGTTGAAGTTGACACTAATTCGTGGAATGTTTCAGTGTTGCCAAATCTGCATTTTGCTCCAAAGTTTCAGTTGAAAAACCACTACCCACCCCTAGTTACTATTCTAGATATGTTTATTGCTCAGATTAAGGTTAAATCAACTTCCCATAAGAGGTCTATATGATTCTTTTGTATTCTATATATACATCTTTTATTAAACCAATTTAAGCCTTGTGCTCCTATTTCATGTCATGAGTTTTCAGGTGTGGGATTATTGTGCATTACATCATTTGGAAATTAGCTTATAGCGTACTATCTCACTGACCTATTACCTGGCTTATAGTGGATGATCATTAGAAAACATTTGGTGGCATTATACAATCTTAATCACATCAAGTGTAAGTTTCAGCAGCTGAGTGTTTTATATTTCAATAGTGCATCAACCTTTCATTTAAACTCATGAGTTTTGTAACTGTATATTTGTCACTTCAGTAATGCAGAAATATATGCTTGTGTGAACCCACGGGCAAGATGCCTTAGTCAGGTTTATGATGCTGTGGAAATGCTGTTTGTACTCAGATTTAACTAAGATGCTCCACCAGCAGATCAAGCAGGCAGGGCATGTAATTCACACTGCACTAGGACAGATATCTTCAGAATATAGGCAGAATAATATTAGGCTTCCAAACATAAGTCTACAACAGCTAAAAACTGAAAGTGAACAGGCTTCCAGTTTTGTCCATTGTTTCCCTAAAAGCCAAGCTATTTTATATAAAAATATGTATAATTTACACACCCACACATACATTCACACTAATTACATAGCCATGCGATAAGACTTGGTATAAATAACCATTTAGAGACAAGGTGGGTGAGGCAATATCTGCAAGGCTCTGTATAACCTTAAAAGCTTGAATCTCTCTCCAACAGAATTTGGTCCTATAAAAGATATTGTCTCATCCACCTTGTCCTTAATATCCTGGGACCAACACTGCATAAATAACCATTTGTTTATGCTGTTACAATACAATTCAAAAGCTACTGTGGTCCTTCATTCTTATTTGTAAGACCTACTTTTACCAGCTGAGAATTTAGTTAGTTATTCTGCCAAGAATGCCTGATATCAGACTAAACCATGCTGATTTCATATTTATTATACTGTATCAGGATTCTTTTATAATTAACTCTATTTTCATGCATCTTGATTAAGACGGTGTGTACAAGTATACATGACTGTTGACGACAAGTAGAACATTAACATCGTTTTTTTGGCTCCACTCTGAGATCACAGAAAAATATTTGTATATGCACCACACAACTATTCAGTAAGTAATCATTTGTACTATATATATATATATATATATATATATATATATATATATATATATGATACAATAAATCTCAAAACTCTTTACAAAAGTGGTTAGGTATTTCCCCATTTTAAAGTGAGGAAAACAAAGCGAAAAGGTCTGAAATTTTGTATTGCAGTATGGCATCATTATCCTGGACCCTGCATTTTTAGGCTATATTGGAAAATCATAATATCTTATGTTCTGTAATTACTGATGCGTTGTAGATTCCACCTAGTGGAGATCTAGCGTATGTAACCAAAATTTAGTTGATTCTCCAATGCTCAGTGTTCACATCTGTGCCTGTGCAAAGGGAATGTGAAATAGCTGTAAAACACTATTTTGTGGGAGCACTCTAACCACATGCTGAGCTCTTTTCAAACTAAAAGTTTAGTCTCTGGGGCCACCAGACCCTAGAGTATGAACAAAATTATGATTTTCTGCCTCATAGCAGCTCCATATGCGTTCTCTGCTCAAAACTGACTCCTCTTCATCTATGCCTTCCCTTATTATGCTGAGCCCTTAGAGCACGAGTAGGTTGAGTTAGCATTCCTACCCTAGCTGCCACACGTATTGTGTCTGTGATTGCCATCACCTTCTTAACAGACTAGGACCTGCTGCTTGTAGTCATGATTCGAGTTAATGAGTTACTGACATGATGCCACCACACTTGCAACCACAAGGTACAAGTTTATTACAATGGGTTCCCCAGACATAGAGCTCACATATATTGTTTGCTAAGTAGCGATAGTCGGCAGGAAGGCCAAACAAAAAGTGAAACAGCACATGAGCTGTTTGTCGGACATAGAGTGAACAATTCATGACTACTCCATCCACGAGAACAAGTGTACTAGCTGGACTAAACCGCCACCTATGAGTGTGTGTGAATTTCAAAGTAGTACTCATGAACAATTTGTTCACTTTCCCTCTAATCATTAAGATGCTGTCACATAGACAAGGCATCACAGCCCATATAACTAGGAGGCAACTGGATAAATGCAGGAGAGCTTCCCTTGAAGTATAAAGCATCTGTGTTGCTCATCTAAGTGACCGATGGGGGACACCGACACCAGCTCACCTACACATGCAGTCAGTGAAGTCACAAAAGAGGGGCACTTCCTCAGGAGTGAATATCAATTACCAACAGCCCTGTTAGAGGGACAGACCATCACAGGTTAGTGCACATAGGTTATTTGTCAAAGTAAGAGACCTCCTGTACTGGGGGCCTGATTCTGTTCTCACTTCCAGCAATGGAACTATTGACTCCAGTGGAATCACTCCTTTTGACATGGCACGGCTTTTCCCCACTAGCCTGACAAGTGGACAAAGCTACACTGAGTCTCCTTTAAAAGGTTTATTGTCCAAATATAAGCAAACTAAAAAAAACCCACAGTCCCTCCACTCACCCTTTGTCCCAGGGTTTCATGGCCTCCTCTCCCAGGGGCTCTAGCAATTTTGCTTCTTGCAGTTGCCTAGTCCTAGCCGGCTTTCTCCTCAACCACTCCTTATTCAGCCAGCTCTGCTGTTCTTCTGGAACAGCAACCACCCTAGATACTTGGCTCCAGGTTTCTCTCTCCAGATAATCACTCCTCCTCCTCTTGCCACCTGACAGGCCATTATAGCCCCAGGTGTAGCCCTGCTCCCTTTAATTGGCTCAACCGAGCCCACCTGCTCTGACACAGGGCAACTGGACCTACATTTTTACAGGGACCAGCTACCCTGTGATACTCCTGGTTTACACAGGTGTAAGTGAGAACAGAAGCAGAGATCTATTGCAATTGGATCCTGTTCAATATATTACCTTTGATTTCGGCTTCTTTAGTAAAAGCATTCCTGTTTAGTTTTCTCAGCATAAGCCTGTAGTATAGTTTTGTTCTATGCTTTGCAAAAGGATTTTTCTTTCCTCTTTTAAACAGAAGCCACTAATATTCTTTGTTCTGACTTTTTCGCCTCTTTGATCTCCTAAACTGCAGCTTCTGTCTAGTGTGTATAATCCTAGCCAGCTGCCTACTAATGTTTATCTTTTCCTTTCTATCCCTTCTGCTCTTTCTGTCTCTCTTCTCGGCAAATTGGTGTGGAGTGGCTCAGGTGCCTGATCACGTGGCGACTCGGATATTATGGTAATGCGTGTGATGGATAGATTCAGCTCCCTGTTCATGGGGGCTAAAAGCTTCCTGAAAAGTTCCCATGCCACCAAGCTCACGAACACGAAAGTTGCCAAGAGTGTCAAAGGAGAATCCAGCTTCCAATTCACCAACCAGGAAACTCATCATCTTCCACTGTTGACTGCGAATCAGATGAGTTCCAGATGAGCATGGAAAACCTCAGGAACTGCCTGTAATTCTGAACCCGAGGGGCTCAAGTGGGAACATAGGAAGGCAGCAATTGCTATCTACATTTTATCTACGACGCTGACTGAACCACGCTCACCCATTTCTGAACTGAAATCACTTTACATGCATTGGCCAGATCCTTAGCTGGTGTATATTGGTGTAGCTCCTGTTGACTTCAATGGAGTTATGTCCATTCACAGCTGAAGATCTGGCCCATTAATCCAAACTCTCCAAAGCTACTGTAGGGTGGGTAAGGTTAAATTATATCTCTTTCATGGAAAATAAGTCACAGCATTATTCAGGGTCTGATCCAAAGCCCTTTGAAGTAAATGAAAGACTTTCTGAAGTTCACCAAGTCAATGGCAGTCAGGAACAGAACCCAGGAGTCCTGGTTCTCAGCCTAGTGGTCTAATCACTAGGCCACAATGTAATAGAACATAGAAATTTTCCTTTATTTCCTTGATCTTATTTTTTTTTAAATGGCCTTTAAATTAGTTGAATTGTAGGGAAAATATCTACCTACATTCAGCCTATTAAGCTAGACAGGAAATTTGCTTTGTGTGTGTGAGCTAGAAGATTAACATTACATTATCATAGGAGGTCACAAGTTAGAATGAATCAGATAAATGTTTCAAATGGCAAGTCATGTCAAACTAATACCACAGGCCTTAACAAATGGCACCTTCTTGTTAACAAACTGATCTAAGTGTAGTTAAAAGGTTACTGACAAGAGGGTCTGACTAGAGCACCATCTTGCAGGCTGTGAAAAGCATCTCCCTGGGGAGCCACTGACCTTTCCCAGGGGAGGAGCTATCAAGGCTGATAAGTCAGTCACTTACATAAAACAATTATCCATTCAATTAGTAGCTGACTCCTAATGGCTGAATGGCAGTTCTGGGGCAGATGGAATGGAGTAGAGTTCTATCATTATGAAAAGTGACTGTCTCTCTTCTTTGCATTTCTCATGTGAATTGAGGTTCATAAATACCCTACTGCAGGTAAAGTAATAAATACCCTTGCTACAAAAGCTAGCCTATGGACCCTTGCAAAGGAGAATCTCAGGCTGCAGCTGCACTATGCACCACTGATGGTTGTGTGTGGGGTAAGTGTAACTACAGGCTGTGTCCACACTGTGGTGTGTAGCTACATGTCACTGAAAGGCTCTGGTGGGGGGAGGCAGCAGGGAAAGGCTGAGAGTTTCCATAGCCTGGAGAGGTTGGAACCTTTCCCTGTATGGGGGATAGGCTGCAGCAGTGAGGAGCTGGTGCAACCTCCCACCCCCAGAGTCTTTCCCTACAGCAGGGAAGGACTCCAGCAGCAGTGAACTGGCATATGTATCCACACCCATTGGATGTGTCTTTGCTCTAGTCTCCTAAGCCAGGTCTCACTGGCTGCACTACTATTTATACGCATGCTAAGGGGGCTACACCAGTGTGTTCTGTACACGTCATGGAAAGAGGCATGCAGTGTACATGCATTTTTTTTAAAAATGGAAACTGAAGGTAAGGGTCAGATCCTTGGCTGCTATAAATCAATACAGATCTCTTGACTTCAACAGAGCTATGACGACCTATTTACTTTGTAAACATGAAGCTTCTCCTTTACAATGACCCATAGGCCAACTCTCCTAGCAAGGTCAGTACCTGAGACATTACAAGCTCCCTGAGCCTCATCTGTGCTTCCATGAGCACCAAACATATAAATAAAAACAACTGACACAGCTCTAAGTAAAAACTGATCAGTCCTGAGAGTTAAACCATTTCCAAAACAATGTGTAGAATGATACAACTCGAATACATTTGACAAAAGCATGATCTGATCAAGGATGTTCTTAGAATAGAAAGAATTTATTTCATACATTTATTACAAATATACATTCAGCTTTAAATGTTCATCTGTGATGTGTCAGCCATGTACCATGTCTCCCACACACAATGTTAAACATACATAGCTGATATTCATAGAAACATAGGACTGGAAGGGACCTCAAGAGGTCGTCTATTCCAGTCCTCTGCATTCATGGCAGGACTAAATATTATCTAGACCATTCCTGAAAGGTGTTTGTCTAACCTGTTTTTAAAATCTCCAATGATGGAGATTCCACAACTTCCCTAGGCAATTTATTCCAGTTCTTAACTATCCTGAGAGTTAGGAAGTTTTTACTGATGTCCAACCTAAACCTCCCTTGCTGCAATTTAATCCCATTGCTTCTTGTCCTATTCTCAGAGGTTAAGAAGAACAATGCTTCTCCCTCCTTCTTGTAATGACCTTTTATGTACTTGAAAACTGGTATCATGTCCCCTCTGTCTTCTCTTTTCCAGACTAAACAAACCAATTTTTTTCAATCTTCCCTCATAGATCATCTTTTCTAGACCTTTAATCATTTTTGTTGCTCTTCTCTGGACTTTCTCCAATTTGTCCACATCTTTCCTGAAATGTGGCACCCAGAACTGGACACAATACTCCAGTTGAGGCCTAGTCAGTGCAGAGCAGAGTGAAAGAATTACTTCTCATGTCTTGCTTATAACACTCCTGCTAATACATCCCAGAACGATGTTTGCTTTTTTTGCAACAGTGTTACACTGTTGACTCATATTTAGCTTGTGGACCACTATGACCCCCAGATCCCTTTCGCAGTACTCCTTCCTAGGCAGTTATTTCTCATTTTCATAGAATATCAGGGTTGGAAGGGACCTCAGGAGGTCATCTAGTCCAACCCCCTACTTAAAGCAGGACCAATCCCCAGACAGATTTTTGCCCCAGATCTCTAAATGGCTCCCTCAAGGATTGAACTTACAACTCTAGGCTTCGCAAACCAATGTTCAAACCACTGAGCTATCCTTCCCCCCTGCATTTTGTGTGTATGTGTGCAAGTGATTGTTCCTTCCTAAGTGGAGTAATTTGCATTTGTCCTTCTTGAATTTCATCCTATTTACTTCATACCATTTCTCCAGTTTGTCCAGATCATTTTGAATTTTAATCCTTGCAACCCCTCCCAGCTTGGTATCATCTGCAAACTTTATAAGTGTATTCTCTATGCAATTAACTAAATCATTGACGAAGATATTGAACAGAATCGTACCCAGAACTGATTCCTGCGGAACCCCACTCATTATGCCCTTCCAGCATGACTGTGAACCACTGATAACTACTCTCCAACCAGTTTTGCACCCACACAGATACGATAACAAAGGATTCCTGTAGCAAAGTTTAGTGAATACCACAATTGATTTGTAAACATTTGTTTGAATTTGAAAGCCAAATTTCAATTCAACACTGTTCACAGCAGGATCTGGAAGAATATTGAAAGCAATTATTTAACAAGCATTTTAATAGGAAAAGTTAGCAACATTTGCTGAATATATTATGCAATGGATATGTTAGCAAATTAGTCACCCAGTGTCATAGGGATCTGGAATCTCAGCACTTTGAGATTTTAAGCCAGTGGAATGTTTCAGACAAAGTTGATGGGATTGTACAGCATAAACAAATACTGAGATGAAAAAACTTCATTAATGGGTTAGTTTAAAGGTGCGGAGTGCTTGTTATTTTGTTAACTTTCTTGCTGCCAAAGGAGCCATTGCTTGGCATTACAAAATATACTGGACCATATTTTCCATCATTTGAAGTCTTTACATCACGACTGGGTGGCTTTCTAAAGATTCACTCTGGTTCAACCATAAGTTATTTGGCTTGAGGAAGGAATCACTGGGTGAAATTCTATGGCTTGTTTCCTACAGGAGAGAAGACTAGATGATCAGAAAGGTCCCTTTTGGCTTTATATATGAATCTGTATTCCACATTGACTCTCAACTCATTGTCTTCAGCTGGGATACAGGATTTACTCCATGTCAATAATGCTTCAGGGAAAGCAGCATCTCAGTGAGATTTTATCCTATTCTCTAGCTATATAACCTCTTACCTTACATGAGTACAGCTATCAGGGCTGGCTCCAGGCACCAGCGAAACAAGCAGGTGCTTGGGGCGGTCAACGGAAAGGGGCTCTGCAGCGGCAATTCAGTGGTGGGTCCCTCAGTCCCTCTCGGAGGGAAGGATCTGCCGCCGAATTGCTGCTGAAGAATGAAGCGGCAGCGGCTTTTTAAATTTTTTTTATTTTTCCGCTGCTTGAGGCGGCAAAAACGCTGGAGCCGGCCCTGACAGCTATGAAATGGAGCAGGGTGAAAGCCATTGGGCCCGATTCTCCTTCCAGCTAAATCAGTGGTTCTCAAATTTTTGTACTGGTGACCTCTTTCATACAGCAAGTCCCTGAGTGTGACCCCCCCTTATAAATATAAAAATGTGTTTTTAATGTAACTCTATTATAAATGTTGGAGGAGAAGCAGGTTTTGGGGGTGGAGGGGACCTCGTGACCCCCCCCACGTAATAACCTAGCAACCCCCTGAGGGGTCACGACCACCAGTTTGAGAATCCCTGAGCTAAATTAAAAGTAACCTCACTGAAATCAGTGGTGTTACACCAGTGATAAACCAATCTGAGGGAGAGGAGAAACAAGCCCACTTGTTTAAGAGCCTGTAATTTCACATTAGATTTGTCAAATCACAATGAACATTCCAAGTGACACATTCGTGATGAATTCCCCATATACAAATATTGTAACTTTAATCATATTTATTCATTATGTTCCAGATACAAACTAAAGAAAGAGCTTCAATTTCCTGCATGAGGAACTGGAGAGGATCTGTTTTGCCTGATAAATGGTGTTGCCCGTATCTAGCGCGTCTGATTGTGAACACTGTTTTGGGATTTTGAATCATGGAACAAATGACAAATGTGCAGTGTAGGTGTCAAATGTATGGCTGGAGATATCCCTGCATTAGTCTGGAATCACTGAGCCACTAACAGCCAAGGTGATACCAGCTGTACTCTGAAGTTTTTACCAATGCATTTAACACTGAACTTTAGAGAGACATATCCATCTGACTGCAGACTTTGGCTGTGAATTGTACACTATTATTATCAGTTATACATTGAAGTCCATCTCCTTCCATATTTCCTGTGCCTGCAGCCCTTCCTGTCACCACTCCGCACCACTACGTATGAGCACCGATGCTTTCACTCCACCTCTGCTGAAATCCACTTCTCTTCTCGTTTCATCTGTTTCAACACTGCTCCTTATGGCCCACCTTGCCAGACCCTAGCATGTTTAGAATGCTGTTCACTGTTGCCATGCCTGTACAAAGAAACAGAGCCGTGTCACATCTATCTTCAGTCATCACTCCTGGTTCACCTCAGGATCCAGCTGAAAATTACTTGTCTTGGACCTAATTTTCAGAAGAGCTGAGCATCCACAACTCCTATTTGAAGTCCCTGGGAGCTATAATTGCCCAACATCTCTGAAAATGAGGGCCCTTGCTTTTTAAAATCATCCAGACTACCACACAGGCCTGACTTCTCTCTCTTCCTCCTCCTTCTTCCTTCCTTTGTCTGATGCTAGCTATCTCCTTGGTCTGTTCCCTCCCCGCCCGCGCTCAGTCCTGCTCTTTTTGGTTCAAGACCCTTCTTCATTGTAGTTTCTGCCACATGAAATGGACTTCCAGTGGGTTTTTTTTTTTTGTCTTTTTAACTTGCCATCCAATTTCAAATTTTATCTGAAAACATATTTTATCCCTGATGCGTTCCCCACCAGTCTGCAATCCTATTATTTATGCTGTAAAGTACTTTGGGGATGCAGTTTGTGGGAAAGACCATGTACAAATGCACCATATGAATTATGTATCATCTGTCCAAAGAAATAAACCTGACCCACCTTTATAAACTATCCTAGGACATTTTGCACTTACAGACTATAGTTAGCCACTGATACATTTACGCAGCTCACGTTATATTACCTTGCTTTACTGAGTTATTGGGCAGACACACTGTAGTGTCAGAACTCCCCAAAGAGAGAATAGTAACATGGTTAAAGTGAGAGCCAAACCAGGATCATTGCAGGTGCAACAGGGATTGATTTCTTCACTTTTAGTTGTAGAGGATTTTGTATGTAAGCATCTAGAATATGGCTATTCAGTGTGTAATATCAACTGCATGAATATTTTCAACACCCGGACAGAGATAAAGGTTATTTTTTTTTTCAGTAGGAACCTATTCTACTGACAGAAGAGCTGGGTCTCATTTGATATGGCAACTGATTATACTCTTCAGTTCTCCCTTTTACAATGATTCACACATTTTTCGTGAGCTTTGGGACATTAATTTCCTGTCATTCTTATTCCTTTTGCATTTGTCTATTTCGAATCAATGTTATCTACATGTGTGACTGCAAGACTTACACTTTTCTGCAGAAAATCAATGGAATGCAAGGTAATTCCCTAGCGCACTTCTAGGTGAACTTGATTGTAAGAGTACAGTCAGCATATGCCCCTGCACCACTGAAGTGAATAAAACCTTTACCATTGGTTTCAATGGATGCAGGACCACACACCTAAATTCTTGCAATGGACGATGACTTGCATCTCTTCTTTTGCACATTGCATCTGTATGGTAGGTAGGTACATATATATAGCTAGATAATGGGGGGCATGGATCAGTGTTCACATCACTCTCCCTGTCATTACCCGTCCTGGGAAGCTAATGATCCAACCAGCAGACCAAATTTGAGGCACGTTGCACATACACTAATAATAATAAGCAGCAGCAAGATAATAACTCCGCCGTCCTTATAGTGTGTTAAAATAATTTAAAGACATTGCAGAGTTTAAACATTCATATCTTTTTTTCAAGTTCTTCATATTCTTCCTAGCTTGTTAAGTCTCAGGAATATCTACAAAAAAGCCAAGTTTGAAGCTCTAGCTCTAATTTTGTTTTCATGATATATGGGCCATTGTACTGAAATGCCCTTTTTCTAAAGGCTACACTTTTCCAATGTATCTTCTCACATTTGCAGAACTCAAGGTCAGCTCAAACAGTTTTTTCTAAGTTTTCCAAAATATTTGCCTTTAGGCTGACAGCAAACATGGAAAAATTTCAGCAAAACAGGAATTTGATAAAATTGTGAGCAATTGAATAAAAAAGTTGGGGAACTTACAGTGGGGAAACAAATTTCAACCTTAACTGTAATTATTGCTACTCCTATCTATATTATCTGAATACAATTAGGCAGGAAATTAGGTTTCTAACTCTCAGAAGAGAGAGATTCTAGAACAGTCTTCCAGTAAGAATAGTGGGGCAAGAAACCTAACTAGTTTTAAGTTGGAGCTTGATAAATTTATGAGCGGGATTATACGACAGGGTTGCCTGGATGGACTCCATGACCCAGGTTGTTCCTCCCAGAGCTATGTCCTTTTGTTCTTCTATGGCTGTTGGAGAATTTAAGGCTGTATGGACTGTAATATTTTCTCCCCACTTGGGAAAGAAAGCAAGGGCTATTTTTCCAGTTGCATCCATTTGTGCAGCTAAATGTTCTAACACCTGTGTGCATTCTATTTCTTTCTACTCCATATAGATTCTTATCACACTCATTTGAACACCTTAACACCCGCATAGGCAAGTGCTAGAAAAAGCACCAGCAGAATCCATTTAACTCAGTAGGTTTTGTGGGTGCCAATTTGAACACTTTTGTGCATACAGGTAGAATTCTTGAAGTCCACATGTAGATTATGGATCCATACTTTGTACCCATACACAAGAAGGAAGCCAGCGACTACAAACTTACTCCTAGGAATGTCAGCTGGTAATAGTTCCATCTGAGAGCTGGAAATGGGAATCATGGAGTGGATTTACTGACCTTCAGTGTTATACAGGGCACCCATGTGAGTTTGGGAAGTTTACATTAAGTGCAATGTTGTGAGTGTTGCATTTACTCATGTGTTGAGACTGGACTAATCTTGAACATACAGTGTCAGAATAACTGGAACTTGCTCAGTGGGCCACAGATTTAGCCACTTTGATGTAGAAAGCAAATGTTGTAGCCAATTATTTAGGATTCTTCAGGCTGAATCCTGCAGCTTCTAATCGGGCAAAACTCTTACCTAGTCAATGGGAGTTTTATCTGTATAGGCATACCAGGATCAGGTTTTGCTTGACTGTTCGTGTGGGCTGGCTAGTAACTAAATCTCAGTTCATCAGTGTTATAGAATCATAGAATATTAGGGTTGGAAAAGACCTCAGGAGGTCATCTAGTCCAACCCCCTGCTCAAAGCAGGACCAACACCAACTAAATAATCAGTTATGTAAGAGGCTATTGGGAGGGTGGAGCCTTTCAACACATTAGTCCTCTCTCTGACCAGATTGCAAGGAACTGCAAGGTGATATGTCAGAAGCTTTGTTTCCTCTCTCCTTTGAGCCATTGTAAAGCACCAGAAAACTTCACAAAACTGTGGCTGTTGTCATACTTTACCTTATCATTTGTTTGCTTTCTTTATTGTTCCCAAGTACAAGATGAGGGTTGCTACAAAGTACTTAAGGATTTTTCAGAAATGAGTGGACTTACTTGAATCTGAGCCAAATCCAATAATTTCAAGCCTAACCTTTTTCAAACATTGAGCTAAAATAACTGAAAGGTCTGCTCTGAGCCTGTAAATTTATCAGCAAAAGTCCATCTGCTGGCCCTCAAGTGACTTTGACTAGAAATCTTGCTTGTAATGGCATACATGATTGCATCATGAATTGGGGAAAATCCACTAGAAATGGATTCATGGGTATCACATTCCAGCCTTTATAATGTGACAGATATTGCAGGTCCCAGGATATTAGCGAGACAAGGCGGGTGAGGTAATATCTTTTATTGGACCAACTTCTGTTGGTGAGAGAGACACAAAGCTTTTGAATAAAGAAGCGCTCTGTGTGGCTCGAAAGCTTGTCTCTCTCCCAACACAAGCTGGTCCAATCAAAGATATTACATCTTCACTTTATCTTTCTGGTCCTTCTATTAGCATGAACAAATCTTCAAGATGCAGGTTCCATTGTTACTTTGTTCCCTGTGCTTTATTTTGTTCTTAAAATAGTGTTAAGAATTGTGCAACATTCTCCTCTGGGACTGCCTTATATTTAAGAATGTTTCTTTACAGAGAGTCTCTAGTCACTTTTTTTAAGAAGGAATCAACCTGTTATGGATAGAGCTGTTCTGACCCCAGCTAGGCAAATTTAAGAGCATTTCCAGTGCAGGATCAGAGCATAGTGGAACTGGGACAAGCTAAGAAGATTTTACCACAGGAGTTCAAGCTTTAATGTGTCATGGATCTTTAGCCTGTGTAATCAGAGCAAGAGTGGAACTGACCAGGTATAGACAAATCTGATAAAATCATCTGTGACAAGGCTCAGTCTGGTTTGTTAGTTCTGACATGGTCATTTGGCTCCAGCTTTTCCAGATATCCTCAATCCTTCTCTTTTCAGTCTGGATTTCTTTCCCAGGAAGTTTTGAAGTGGGGTTTAAGTGGTGCATAACCCTTTTTCTAGCTCTCTGTGCAGGGGTAATTTTTACTCTTGGGGAGGCAAGAGGGCATAACACGAACCTCTGGATACCTGTGTAACCCATGCCTACGTGGTGTGGCATTCTGTCCCTCTCTAGTAGTGGCTAGACCAGCTAGTGAGTGGTGTGCCTGTTACTGTGTTGGTTAAGAGAGGGGTGGCTTTTAGCTCATGCAGTAGAGGCTCATGCATTAAACTCCAGAGGTCCCAGGTTTGATCCCAGCCGACGATGACTGGGTATGTCGGCGTTACACTTGCATAGTGCTTTCCTGGGTTTTTCTCCCCCCGGGTAATAATTGATTTAGGATTCTTGTGATTGGATTAGTCATCCCCTGATCCTCTGTGATCCTGTAAGGTTCCTTCCTGTTAATGACCAATAAGGATGAATGGGTCAATGCACTGTATTTATATTCCCACTGCACTGCACTGATTTTTCCTAGCTTTGGTTCTATCAGTTAATTCCTGATGGGAACAGACTTGACATTATTTTATACCAATGATGACACTGGAGACAAACCCCTTGTTGTGAGCAATCTTTCAGCTGCCACGTGTGAGGAATTCCTACCAGCCACAGTGATTAGGATCATGCACACTTATGGTCCCACATCAATAAAAGAATAAGGGCCTGATCCTGCCACTCTTACTCACGGTGAATAACACCTTACTTTTCTAAGAGGGCCATTGGTTTATTTTGTGACGAAATCATGACACAATTGGATTCTTAACAAATAACAGTGTTACTGGTGCCCTAATTTACTAGAGAAAAACATTCCTAGTTGTCGTTCCCATTGAGGTTATTCTGTTGATGAACTCTTTCTACTTGACTTCTTATCATCTAGGTCTTTAACTCAGATGGCTGTTGGAAAAATTGCTACTTGCATTTGGTCCAACATTTTAACTAACAAATCTGTTGGCTCCATGATTGCTGGGACAATTCATGATGTATAGAACATATCAGTGTTTCCCTGCTCGTCTGTTCAGGCTATTGCTTTCTTTAGAGCTCCTGGCCAGCAATGGACCCCTATCTCTCCTCTTTGTCTCTGCCTGCTATTTTAGAAAGGATTGCCCATCAGCTGCAGGCTTATTTGTCTAGTAATGTTTTTTTTTTTTTTTTAAATGAGAAATTTCAGTGTGGATTTAAAGCATATCACAGTAGTCTCCTTCAAGGTCACCAATGATCTATTGCTGATAAATTCAAGTTTAATCATTGTACTTGTGTAACTGCATCTCTGTGCTGCATTTGACAGTATACATCCCGGAATGTTGCTGGACTATTTAGAGAGATGTGTTTTTAAAGCACTGTCCTGAATCAGCTGAGTTCATACCTTACAAACTGAAATTTCCTGTTACCGTGATTTAGTTTAGTTATGCTCCAGTAACCAGCTGCATTCCATAGGATTTTATTAAGTTCTAAGCCCTATGCTTTTTTGCCTGCATACACAGCCTGTTTTGTCCTTTTTATTATTAATCAGTAAAAATGTATTTTCACAGTTAATGCAGTTGATTTGCAGATTTATTTGTCATTAAGTCTTTTCTTTTGTGTCAACCTCAGCTGTGTTGGCATGTCTTATTGAGATTCAGTCACAGATGGTGATACATTGCTTTTAATTCGTATCTAATAACACTGAATTGTATTTGGATTCATGGACTTATCTGAGAAATGTTCCTGCACTCAGGATGATCACAGAACATTTCTCTTATGGTACTCAAATTATCATCTTTAGATTTATTAAGGGATCACTCTTGTGTAGTCACTAATTCAGTCTTCTGTCAGTTCAGAAATATTGCTAAATTGAAACCATTCCTCTGATATTTCAACACTGCTTCATGCCTTTCTTACTTCAGAACTGGACTACTATATTCCATTGTTTAACAGATTCCCAGATGGTTCTCTTCAGACTTCTTTTTATCCAAAAATGCCGCTACTGTTATTAGTGTTTGAACTGGTGCATAAATCCACATGCACCTATCACACACCATGCTTTCAAGAGACTGTAATAATTATCTGCAACTTTTTAGATTCATTTAGAAATGCTACTGGTTATTTTTAAAGCACTCTTTGATTTTGATCATCTCTATATTGTCAGTCTGCCCACTTCCTTTTCAATCTATAGGCAACAGGGGTTGAAAATTCACGTTTCATTGTTGGAGAGTGGTAGGAACAACTTTTAGTTTGAAGCTACTCCATAATTGTGAATCCTTTAGCTATTTCTAGAGAGGCTGAAGTTTATTTTCAAAGCAAACTTAAAACATATTTATTTTATGAATCTGTCCTTTGTTTTATTTCATAAATTTTAATTTCTCTGAAATATACTTCTGCAGATCTCCTCCATAACACACAGGCCATAAAATTTCATCAAGTAATTCTTCCATGAAGCCCAGTAACATTTTTGTGGTTGGTTGACATGCATAGAGTCCTTCAATCGACTTGATCAGTACAATATATTTTGCTCATGTTAATCTCGGGGAAGGATTTTCATGGGAAGTTGGACACCTCACACCCACTTGTGCCTTTGAAAAAAATCTTCCCCTCTCTTTATAGGATGGAATACAATGTTTTCTATAGGTAAATTCATAATAAATAAGATGCCATTAATGGTAGATATAGCAAATTCATTTTCCCTTGAGGTTTTAAACTGTCATTGCCCTAATGTTTGTTGACATTTTGAATGCCATTGTATAGTTTCAAAGGATTATAGTACATTGTCTGATTAAAAGCAGTTGGAAAAACCAGATGAAAACAGGAGAAATTACAGCTGATGGTATTGAGAACCCTGGAGGAAAATATCTTTTCTATCTGATGTACAATAGAAGCTACTTCCCTGATAACTGTTAAATGCAAAAATCCATCAGATGTCAACAAATCTGATGTAAAAAAGGAAGTGCAATTTTTTTTATCATTGTTCCCTACATCTTGGAGCTAAGGTTCTCTCTTTTCCGGATAGATATGTACGAGTTTATCTAAATTAGCTTTCCACCCATCCCCATAATCTTCTGCATTTCTTTATATCCATGTTCTAAAATTGGGGAATAAAGTCCTGTTATTTTCACATGTATTTTCACATCACCTTTCCTAATACGTTCCATCAGACGGATGGAACTAAGCTGTTCATATGCCAAAGTAACAGTTTTTGGAGGTCATTCTAAGTAAGGCTCAGCTTATCCTCCTTTGATTTACTTCTTACCTGGTGCTTACTGGAGTGGACACATGGATGAGTTGCTTCCTTGTATCAGATGCTGCCTACACCAGTTCCCCCTCCCTCTACCTCTATCTGCCTTGCGGATGCCATTTGTGTAGAAAAGAGAATCGGTCTCTAGAGATTACTTTATATGTGATCTGAATTCCACATCCAGATACCGTTCTGATGAGAAGCTGACCATAGATAATCTCTGAGGCCTTGGAGAATAAGACTACTTCTGTCATCTTTAGACACAGAGCTATGATGGGAGAATTCTACCCACCAGAGTCAAGGGACATGGTGTCACTGAGAGTATCTCAGTCTGTCCCTTTCTTCACAGGAAGAGTTTCTCCTTGAATAAGGGCATCCTTGCCTATCTATGCTGAGAATGCCTCTTTCCCTGTCCCCTTTCCTTCGGCTATCCCATCTGTGAAGCAGGATACCCCAGGGATCAGACCCTCTACAACCTTTGTTTTAAGAAGTTAGTGAGCTCATGTGCAGTAATAACAGTAAACAAGCAAAAATGCATTCTAGGAGGGTGTGACAAAGGGACCTCTTCATGCCAACTAGCAGAGGTTGCAGGGGGTGTATAGGGTTTTACAGGGATCCCATGGGTCTGATATATACATAATATTTCACCAAAGGGTGGCATGGGAGGTCTCTAGCGAGAGCTTATAGCCTACTGGTCATCATAATCATTGTGAAATGTTTATATGTACAGATCATAATATTTAATGAACCATGTATCTACATTGAAAATTATGCTTTTAAGGTCTTGAAGATAAGGCAGGTCACCAGGAAGTAACATGCCTCAGACATGCTCCATTCAAGCAGGAGGCAACAGAGACTTCTCTCCTTGTCTGGTCATGTGTGTATTGTCCGCTTCACAATGAGCCAGGTGCCAGTTCAGAGGTTGCAAAAGCTATGAGAGAAGATCTACAGGAAGAAACAAAATCAAAAGGGCGTGCCCTGTTTATGAATGAAATGCTTATGTATATCTTGGGAGGAAAAGGAAGACCCTGGGTCCTTCATGTAGGAGACAAGCTGACAGCATGTCTATCTCACAAACAGAAGCTCGCAGGTAAGCTTGGCTGTAAAATGCTGCAAGGATATTGGCTAAGCATTACTCTATAGCAGCGGTCTTCAAAGTGGGGTGCACAAGAGGATCCTTGGGGGTGCGCGGCAGGAGGAGTGCTTGTTTATTTATTTATTTATTTATTTGCTTTGTCAGTTCGGGTGGGAGTCCGAGCGGCTTTTTTTTTTTTTTTTTTTTTGCGCTTCGGCAAAAATGGTAGAGCCAGCGCGGCAGGGGATGCGTGCTCAAAAATTTTTTACTGATAGGGGTGCGCGATCAAAAAAGTTTGGAGATCACTGCTCTACAGGACATGAGTATCTAGTTAATTAAGTGTAGGCTCTAATGTGGGTGTTATAATTTTATTTTATATGTAACCAATTGTTTCTAATACTTCTACTTGCTATTACTGGAATGTACTGAGGTGGAGCTGGTAAACTGGGGTGTGCTGTCTCTTTGGAAGCAGCAAATCTGTGAATACAGTGAGGCAAAGGGCTGTATGGATGCTCCAGGACTCAAAGAGTGTGTCTGTCACTAACTTCACAGAAACCGTGAGGCTTGTGTTGTCTGTGGTTGGTGGAGTTGGGGAGCTGAACTCCTGCAGGCAGAGACATGGCTCCCTCACACTAAAGGCAGGTGGGTAGCAAGATGCCTCATGTTTCTGGGTACATGCAGGAAGCACCACAAAGGGTAAAGAATGTTTTTATATTCATAAGCAAAAGACAACTGACACTAATACAACAGACAAGATGATTATGTGCTTTGTTGCCGAGTCTGGCCTGGGCTCGAGTGTGTGGGCCCAAGTAATGGAGAAGACCAAATACATCATCAATAAGCAAAGGTTTCTGGAGTATCCTGAATCATTCAGTTTGCAAGAGATTTTTTTTTGTAGGTTCTCTGGAAATGGAATCCTGTACCAATGAAGGGTGATGGGGCTCTAGTCTTTTTTACCTTGGTTCTGAAAGTAATTCCACTCCTAATGTCCCTAACATTAAAAATGTTGATCTTCTTACACATTTTAATGTCATCGGAGCTAGAAAAACTGCTACCATTACATGTGAGAACTACAGTGCACTTATGGAAGGTGAAAAAAAGGTTTTCCATAAGAAGTCAAAAACCTTTATAGAGCAAGTTAACAGCTTCAGCCTATGAATTCAGCAACTGATTCTCTACCCATCTGCCACAGGCCATCTGTAAATCAAGGAAGGGGAAGCCAGAGATATGGGCACTTAGAGGCCATCTGCAAATTGTTGAAAATAAAAGGTTGTCCTACCAAATCTGCAATGCAATGGCTGCAGAGGAAAAATTGTTTCCACTCTAGTTCCTTTAAAGTTTGAAGATGGAAATCCTGCCAGGTCTCACACTTCTACAGGCTAGTGGTGCCCCAAACCTAAATAGTCTAGGGAAAATGTTTAATACATGTAATTGGCATACTTTCCAATTGCCTCATTTCCATCCCAACACTAACGTCCAAGATTGTGACCGGCAATCATGTTTGAATTGACAACCGCTAAGGATAGCCCTTTGATCGTCATGCAGGACCATGAAATCCTGAGGCGATTGGGGATTTGCCCTCTACATGGATGTTAAAGTCACCAAGCACTATGAACATTGGCATCTCCAAAGCCACACTGGTGAGGAATGTCATCTCTTCAAGGAGAATCCTTGCAGAGTAGTCAGATGAGTGGTACACTGGAACTTAGACTTGACTTAACAGGACTGTTATAGGCAACTGTTTCAAAATTAGAGACATCTCCACACCATTACTTTGGCATAAAGAACATAATTCCACCCACTTTATGGGATTTTGCATTTATGAAAATTAACTTCTTTACCCTTCCCCCCAAACCCTAATTGCTTATTTTTTATGTAAAAGGTCATTTATTTTTATAAACACGGTTTCTCTTGGTTGGTATCTTCTTTCCACACTATTGATTGGTATCTTCTTTCCTCACTATACAAGATGGATGTCCACTGCTTACAACTAGTTTACTACACTGATGGGAATGGTTAGATAGATCCCATATAAAACTTTTTCCTTCCAAACATGGCAAAAGGGAAATAAAACAAGTCTAATCAGCCCTAACAATGGAATAAGATAAGGAGACTGTATTAATTTTGATGACGTATATGGGCTAAGAGTGTTAATATAACCTAGTTGCTGTTTAAGATCAGTTTTAAATAAGCTTTGGTAAACAGAAACCTTAGCTAGCTTACTGTTATAGCAAACACACCATTTTATTAAAAATAAAGAAAAGAAGGAAAAAAGTTAAAGCATTTTCAAGTATGAAATAAGTATTAAAGACTTTTATGTTAACTTTTTTTTTGTATTTAGCTAGAGAGAAAGCTTTTAGAAGAAAAAATTCTTCTTTTTTTTAGGATGGCATTAAAGATGGTAACTGCCTTTGGGGGGAAAGAGAAGAAGTTAGTAAGATGGCCTGGAGCTGTTATCATTACTGTGTGATTTTAGAAGACAAAACAAGATGAACACACAAAAAAGAGAAGAGAAAAGAATAGTAAAGATAAAAAACAGCTTTTGTTTTTAGTGTCAACTTTTATTTATAACCCTTTTGCTGGAGAAATACAGGCACAGCACATGGTTTTGTTAACTACCTAGAGACCCGACAAACTTGTACTAGCATTGCTTTTAGTTGCTTTTTTTGGTTATGGACTTACAGCAGTATTGCAAAATATACAGTCTTGGTCAGCTAAGCCAGACTTGTAATAGACAGAAGGAAAAAGTAGGATAGGAAAAACAGATAGGAAATAGAATAGGGGAAGGAAAATGACACATGGGGGGCACGGAAAGAGAGAAAGTTTCAGGTTGTATTTGGGATTTAGCTGGAGCTGGTGGAGGTGCCCATATTCATTGTTTTTGGCTTGGTTTGGTAGGACATTTTCTAGGATTAGGACAAAGAAGGTCTGGAGTTTTAGGAACTAGGGGAGGTGTGTGACACAGCCTAAGGCTTACCACTACTCTCAACACTTGGTTAACATCCCCATCTGGGGCAAATTAGGGAGATAACTGGATAAGGACGGAATGATTAACCAGTTAACAAGGAGACTCAGTTCATCGGCTGAGGAGAACTAAAAGGGGGACAGGAAGATGAAGAGGGGAGGGTTGGAAGGAAGGGCTAGAGAAGCCCAGGATATCAGAGAGGTGAGATCTTCCCCCCACACCTCACCCTGTGCTTAGGGAGAATATAAGCACCTCAAGTTCTGGGGAACTTGTAGTCTTGTATTCAGACTGTCAATAAAGCTCTTGGCATTGGCCTTGCTATGAGTTCTGTGTGAGGAATACAGGGTGCCCTGTGACAAGTGTGTGTGTGGGGGGTTGTCTGGGCTTTTCCACTCTGCAGTGTAGTAGAAGGGCTGGAGAGGGGAGCTGACAAGAAGGCAGTGGACTGGGCAGCATAGAGGATGCACTAGGTAGTGGAACCACAGAAGGAGTTGCAGAAAATGCTCCAAGAGTTTCAACAGACTCAGTGTCAAGGAAGACAGCCCTTGTTGCCTGACAAGAAGAACAAGACCCTATAGCAACTTATTACAGGCCAGGTACAGGTACAGCAACAGCTGACGGAGATGCCAGTGAGTCCAATGGCAAGGGATGATTACCAGGTGGTGGGCAAAGGACAGTGCAAAAAGGGCCCTGACGGATGACCGATTTGAGAGGGTGGCATCAGGAGCAGGCTAGGAGAAGAGGGTATGGGCCTTCCATTTGGCTCCCTATCTTTTCGGAGAAGCACAAGCTGCAAATATGATGCTCAGTGATGTCCAGGCAGCTGACTATGATACAGTAAAAGCAACCATTCTAGGCTAAATGGGACAGGAAGAAGTTTTGGGCAGCCAGATGGTTGGAGGGGATATGTCTTGGGGCCTTTGCCAAAAATTAACCAATTGGGCCACTAGATGGCAGAGGCCAGATGGCCAAGGAATTGGGGAGGTAATGGACTCCATTATTTTGGGGCAAATATTACAGAGTCTCCCCGAAATCACTAGAATTTTGGTGCGGGAACACTAACCTGCCACCTTAGAAGCTGCCATAAAACTCACTGACGAGTTTATGGAGTCAGTCCATCCATTTAGAAGACAAGACCCAGAGAGGAAAGGCAGAGAGTCAGAGACAATAAAGATACTGGAAAAGAAAATAGGACAAGGATACCCCTTCCTCACAGCACCAAATTGTTTGTTACCAATGCAGCGGTTTGGAACACTTGAAAAGGGATTGTATCTTCACTGAGTTCTGTGGGTGAACAGAAACCCTTGGCGGGCAGCCAAAATGGACATCCACAATCTCTGTGACATTGGAGCACTAACTAATCATGACCCTAGTAGACTCTGCTGTTGGGTGCTCGTGGGTCAGGAGAGACTGGGTAAAACCCTGTTGGATGGTGCAGAGAGACAGTAAAACTGACTTTTTCTGTCCAGTGGCCAGAATACCCACAGAAATTCAGGGAACATTTAGATGTAAATGTGTTGGGGTAGTCAGGACCTTGCACCAGTTGGTATTAATTACAACAGATTGGATCCCTTTTCTTTTAAGGAGAGCAGGAATGGCCGGAGATTCAAATGGCCAGAAAGGGCAGGACCAGAGTAGGTAAGGTATCAAGGAATAGGTTCAAAAGTCATATGGGGGCTAGAGAGAGAAGAAACAGGACAAGAGATATGCCAAGAATTCAGTGGCCTGGAGAAAGACCTCAAAGTAGAGAATTAAAAAGGGGACAAAACTACAAAGGAAGGTAGGTGAAATGATATGTGAAAAGGGAAAAACCCTTGTCTGAAAGTCTTCTAGATGGTAACAAAGATGGTAATAACTGTCCATTTTGGGGAAAAGAGTAGGACTTAGTTAAGATGGGCTGGAGCTGTCGTAGTTGCTGCTGTTAAAGTCCCATGCCATTTCCTAGAAGACAAAACAAAACAAACACCCACGAAAGGGAAGAGAAAAGAATAGCCAAGATAGAAAATGGAGCTTCTGTGTCTGCTTTTTATTTTCACTTGCAACCTCACTGCTGGAGAAAGAGCAGACTGTTTAAGGCATTGCTATTCATTGCCTTGTTCTGGTCAGCCTTACAGCAATGTTGTAAAATATACAATTTTGGCCAGCTAAGCCAGACTCTTGTCAGACAGAAGGGAAAAAGAGAGGACTATGAAAGAGAAGAAATATAGTGGAGAAGGAAAAGAACACATTGGCAGTGGGGGAGGGGACAGAAACCATCTCACCTTCCAGGTGGTGTTGAGGACTTAGCCGGAGCTGGTGGAAGTGGTGATGTCATTTGAATCCCTCTCTCTCTCTCTGGCCCACTCTGCTTAGGATATCTCTTCAGATTAGCACAAAGATGGTCTGGGGTCCTAGGAGATGGTGTGGATGGCAGCCATGGTTAAGCTTGCTCCATTAGCCAATTTTCCCCCCAACATTTTTTTTTGCAAAACCCCCAAAAGGCTCTGATGCGTGAAATAGCCCGTCTCCTGATTATTTGTCTACCAATTAGGCTTACTATTCGGTTTAATTTTGGTTTAATTATCAGTCTTTTATTTTTTTTATTTACCAAGTATGATCATAACATAGTCCTTGAGTTATAATAGACTTTTTTTTGTTTGGACTAATTCAGTTCTTCTGTCTCCTTTTTGTACATTTCGCCATCAATTTTTGTTATTTTAGGTTCTTGTGACATTTTATAAACTTTTTTTTTTTTTTTTTTTTTTTTTTTTTTACAGATGAGCTTACAATTAGGGTAAATGTGGAGGCCCAATGATCACACGGGACTCAATCACCTTCCCAGAGCAATCACTATAGTAAAAGTTAAATTATCAGTAAGTAAAAACTTATCTAAATCTCCACTCTACTCCTTTCCTCCTTCCCACACACAGCAGTTGTGATTGCTAAATGCATTCTTTATTCAAGAATGCAGCAAGCATCTAATAAGATTTTCAATGACTTTTTTATGTTGACGGTTAGAAGAATGCTGATATGTTATGCACAATATGCTCGATCCCTATCCATTCTGGGGAGACTGACTATGTTGCATCTGTTATGGTTTCTATATCAACAAGAGCAAGAGACTGCAGGCTGTTCCTAACATGGGGTTCTCATTGGCACAAAGTATAGCAGCATCCATTAAATGGGAGATTTCCCAAGGTAGAAAGAGGAGTTTAGTACCCAGCTCTCATTGCGACCCACGGGGAATGTGCACCTAATTTCCCTAAAATGGCCAGGCTTTCCTACAGTTAGCACACACGTCTTTCTTCCTTAGTTGTTTTAATTTTGACTTGCAGCAGAATAATTGATTTTTTTTCTTTTAATTCCCTCCCCCTTGACTTTATTTTTGCTCACACTTGGCATGTGAACCTGGCAAACTCAAATACTTGAATGCTGCATCCGCTTTCCCTTATGGAGACACACACAAAATTCTGAGCTCCTCAGAAATGTCTAGCAGGTCAAATTAACCTCCTTTCATTGCAGGCTGCTAAGTGTTGCAGGGCACTCAAGAGTTAATTAATATGGATATCAGAAATGTCCCAAAATAGATGTATTTTGTGAATTACTGCATGTTAATAAGCCATGATGAGAGAGAATCTGAAGTATTCTTCAAAAATCAGTGCAATAGGAAGCAATTGCCAAAAGAGGTTTTATGAAAATATCTAAATGATCTTTAGTACTGAAACTCTTGTGTGGCTTATATATTAATGTGGTAATAAACTGCAACATTGCTTCCAGAAAATGTCCCCTCCTAAATATCATGACATTACCCATGGAATAAAGAACAATTTTATGACCAGTATACTGCAGACATAAGCTGTAGCAGTAATAGCAGGATATTTTGTTGCACGTTATATTTTAATGAAATCATTATATTGATGCATGAGATGGAAAACTACAA
Organism: Trachemys scripta elegans; assembly: GCF_013100865.1. Classification (NCBI taxonomy): domain Eukaryota; kingdom Metazoa; phylum Chordata; order Testudines; family Emydidae; genus Trachemys; species Trachemys scripta. The sequence continues at coordinate 21,811,964 of NC_048298.1, read as the reverse complement.
CGTTAAACATCCATTTTTTTTGTTTTTGTTTTGTTGCTCTATTCTGTGACATCCTATTTAGATTATTATGCTCAAATCAGCATAAGCAAGGACTGGTGACCTAGTTTTCAAAGCAAAAAATATACTGGCCCAGTCTCCCAGAACAAGTTTTGACCCTTCCCATGTATTACTTGTATAACAGTAGCACCTAGAAGCTCCAGCTGAGATCAGAACCTAAGGGTATGTCCATGCTGCAGTTAGACACCTGTGGCTGGCCCGTGCCAGCTGGTTCAGCCTCAGGTTTCGGGGCTGTTTAATTCTGGTACAGACTTTCTGGCTCGGGCTGCAGCCCGAGCTCTGGGACCCTCCCACCTCGCAGGGTCCTACAGCCCGGGCTGCAGTCTGAGTCCGGAAGTCTACACTGCAATACAACAGCTCCACAGCCCGAGCCCCGTCAATCCGAGTCAGCTGGCATGGGCCAGCTGCAGATTTCTTATTGCAGTGTAGACCTACCCCTCTTGTACCAGGTCCTGCACTCACATCTAGAGAGAGTTCCTGCCTTGAGGAGCTTTTAATTTAATAGACAAGCAACAACACAAGGGGTAGGAGAAAGGGATAGTTATTCGTCCTGTTTTACATATGGGGAATGGAGGGACAGGTAAATTAAGTGACTTGCTCAAGGTCACATAAGAACTTGTGGCAGAGCCAGGAGCTGATCCCAGACCTCAAGTTCCACTCCAATAGAGTCTTGCCCTCTCAAGACAGTTACATCAATTTTTTTTCAACTATTTTATGTACAGGTTACAAGTCCACCAGAAAGATGGCAAGGTTCCCTGAAAATGTATAGAAAGCCTGAATTGTAGCGGTGACAGATGGCAATTTCTTGCAATAGCCTGAATAATTTAAGTCAGTAAAGTTTAAATCTTATTGAATTAGATTTAATATCTTTTGGGTCCACTGTATTAAAATAGCAATTGTGTATCTGTTATTGTAGGATTGTAGGAACTTCAAAGAACTGTTTGGGACAATGTGCGTGAAGTTGGTTTCCTAGGAGGTATTTGGGAGGCCTTTTGAAGCACTGGAGAGAAAAACCTATTATCTTCTGACTACCTGCTCCTGGAAACCCCAGAGCAAACACCCCTGAACTGTATAAATTATGGACTAAACTTGTCATGAGTGTGTTAGTTCTGAGCTGAGACTGTTATGAACTTGTGAGCCTTATTACTGTTTAATTTATCAATTTGATCCAAAATCAGCTCTACTGACACCTCAATCTGGGACAGTTCCTCAGATTTGTCTCCTAAAAAGAATGGCTCAGGTGTGGGAATCTCCCTCACATCTTCTGCAGTGAAGACCAATGCAAAGAATTAATTTAAATTCTCTGCAATGGCCTTATCTTCCTGGAGTGCTCCTTTAGCACCTTGATCATCCAATGGCCCTACTGATTGTTTGGCAGGCTTCCTGCTTCTGATGTAATTAAAATATTTTTGCTGTTTAGTTTGTGGGCTTGTCTACACTGGCACTTTACAGCGCTGCAACTTTCTTGCTCAGGGATGTGAAAAGTTTCAGTGCTGTAAAGTGCTAGTGTAGACAGCGCACCGGGAGCCACGCTTCCAGCGCTGGTAGCTATTCCCCTCGTGGCGGTAGGTTTTTATAGAGAGTTCTCCCAGCTCTATGCTGCAACTACATAAGCCACGTTAAAGCACTGCCGGGGCAGCACTTTAACGTTGCTAGTGAAGACATGCCATTTGTGTCTTTTGCTAGTGGCTCTTCAAATTCTTTTTTTGGCCTGCCCTATTGTATTTTTACACTTGACTTACCAGAGTTTATGCTCCTTTTTAGTTTCCTCGGTAGGATTTGCCTTCAATTTTTAAAGGATGTCTTTTTGCCTCTAGCCACCTCTTACTCTACTGTTTAGCCATGGTGGCTTTTTTTTGGGGGGGGGGTCTTCTTACTATTTTTTTTTAATTTGGTGTATACATTCAGTTTGAGCCTCTGTTGTGGGGTTTTTAAATAGTTTCCATGTAGCTTGCAGGGATTTCACTCTTGTAACTATTCTTCTTAATTTCCATTTAACTAGCTTCCTCGTTTTTGTGTCGTAGCCCTTTTTGAAGTTAAATGCTTTTATGATAGGGTTCATTGGCATTTTCCCCTACAACAATGTTAAATTTAATTATGCTCACTCTTATCGAGTGGTTCAGCTATATTCACTTGTTGAGTCATTAACTCTTTCAGTGGCCCAGTTCTTATTCAATTATTTAATTGAATTGCAACAACTTCAAATGCAGAGATTGAGGGAAATCCACATCAGAATATTCTACAGGCTAGTGGTTAGGTCATTCACACAGAGGTAGCAAATCCCTTCTCCCCTTCAAGACGAGCAGGGAACTTGAACCAAGCACCTCCCCCATTATGGGGGAGTACCCTATCCACTACGCTAAAGGTAATAAGGGAGAGAGTGCATCCTTCCCTGCCTCCCAGCTATTTTGTGTGGACTTGCTTGAGAGCCCTGATCTGGTAGGCAGCTTTTGAGCACGCTGTCACTGTGACTCAGTGGGTCACAGCTGAGACTGTCAGATTCAGGACAAACTGTTGAGAAATCGGGCGGACTTACCCCATACTGGTGGTTTATTCTATCATTAGATTATACCAAGCCAGTAACAAAAGTAAATTTCTGTCTCACCACATTGGCTAACAAGAAGTCAAAAATGCAGTCTCCTTAGGTATTCCAGCCCTTATTTCATCACCCAGACGCTAGACTTTATGATGAGTGGTTACTGAAAACCAGTTTCATCAAAGGGTCACTATGTAATTCAGACCTTACCCAATAATCATACTGTTGCCAATCCTTTAGTAACTAAAATCTAAAGGTTTATTAATAAAGAAAAGAAGAAGAGAGTTAAGAATGGTTAATAGATCATATACATACAATCACGTCACTGTTCTTATCTCAGGTTTGCAGACGTGATGGAATAGACTGCTGGCTTGTAAAATCCCTGGTAACTTCCAAAAGATTGGAAGGTCCTCAGTCCACAGTTAGTATGCTCCTTTTAGTTGTAAATCCACAGTCCAGAGAATCAGAGCAGGAAAGAGGCAACATGGAGATGTTTCAGGGGTCTTTTATATCCTCTGCCATGTGATTGGCATTTTCCTGTCCCAAACAAAGCTCACAACATAGTTTCTGGAAAATTACTGGCACAAGATGGAGTCCAGGGTCACATGAACATGCCACATGCCTTTATGTGGCTGGCTGACTCACAGGGGCAGCCATTGGCCCCTTGGAGGCTACGGTGTCTGCAGGAAGATCTATGTGGAAGGAATGTGTTCCTTCTATGGCCCATTGTAATAATGAAGTGTATTTGATGGGCCATTGACTTGAATATTCCATTCACAACATGCTAGCTAGACTTGCAGGAGGGATAGCTCAGTGGTTTAAGTATTGGCCTCCTAAACCCAGGGTTGTCAATTCCCTTCTTGAGGGGACCATTTAGGGATCTAGGGCAAAGATCTGTCTGGGGATTGGTCCTGCTGGACTAGATGACCTCCTGTGGTCCCTTGCAATCCTGATATTCTATGGTTCTATACCGTATGGGTGTTAGCCCAGGAACCAAATACAAGGGTGATACAGGTATATAGCCAATATTCATAACTTCAGGTACAAAAATGATGCTTGCGTATAACCAGGATAATCATACTTAGCAAATCATAACTTTTCCATTGACACCTTACATGCCATAATTTGTACAAGATTTGTTGCTATTGTCCAACAGTGGCAATATCATGGATATAAATGGTCATATTTCAATCATACAGCATCACACATGCCTACCAGATAGCGCTCCGCATGTAACTTAGGCGGCCACATGCCTGCTTTCCCTGGTTTGTGCGTTCTCTGGGGCTTAGGTGGGAGATAGGTGTCCAGATGCCTAGGGTGAAGTGGCAGTGCATATGCCCAGAGGCAGGAACTGAGGTTCCAAGTGAGTTTAGATGCCTCCAGGGTGAGGCAACAGCCAAGTGGGAGTTTTGTGGATTGCAGTGGTGTCTAAAAATGGGAGTTAGGTGTCTAAGAACTTTCATAGATCACACCCCTGGCCTTTAGGCCCTGGTTTCTTAAATTGCTCCAGTCAGGGGTCTATTTGTTTTGAACAACTGCTGGATTGGAGCCTTAGCCTGATGTATCTACATATTTTTTAAAAATGCTAAAACATTTGCATGTAACCAATTTTAAATATTCACTCGTTATAGAATGTACTACTGTATCTTTCTTGAGTGCAGATGGTGTTCCCAATACTTTTTCCTCATTTGGAAAAAATAATCTCATACTATCCTGAATTCACAAATGGCCATAAAAAATCCCATGGCACTCTTTGAAAGACTAGTTGTGTTAACCTCAGCGACCTGACCAAATTACAGTTTGATTAATTGTACCTAATTAAAATTCCCCCTACAGTTTCACCTTGCTATGGTGTTCTCCTTCACTTCCCCGTCCTAAAATGTTGATTAGAGTTGTTTTGTGCTCTTGAAAATCTGCTGTATCTCAAGGGGAGAAGTGAATGTTTTAGTGTTTGTAGTTTGCGAAGTGCTTTGGAATCCTTCGGGATGTTAAGCACTAAATATATTACATACACAAGACTAGATTAAAATAACATTGCCTGTGCAACCTTAATTGGGCCCCTTGTGCATATGCATTGTGATACGGTCTTTAATCACATGATCACATACTGTTCTTTCCACAGAACCCCTGCCCTCCAATCTCCCTCCTCATTCCAATTCCCAGTCCCAGTTTCTCTCTTGTCCCTGGCCAACCTCTAATCCTGATCTTCCACCTCCCACCCTCTTGTCCAGGGCCAGGTCTAGGATTTTTGCCGCCCCAAGCAAAAATCTTTTTGGCCACCCCCCCCTTTCTTGTGTCCCCCAGCCCCGCCCCAACTCCGCCCCTTCCAACCCCCTTCCCCAAATCCCCGGCCCCGCCTCCTCTCCCGGAGGTGCCGTATTTCCCCCCCCCATTGCTTCCTGCGCCTCCCCGCCCCACCACCTCCCGCCCTAGCTCACCTCCGCTCCGCCTGCTCCTCCGGGCGTGCTGCCGCTCCGCTTCTTCCCCCTCCCTGTCAGGTGAGGGACGGCGGAGAAGCGGAGCAACAGCGCGTTCAGGGGAGCAGGCGGAGCGGAGGTGAGCTAGGGTGGGGGGGCGCAGGAAGTAACTGGGGGGCTGCAGGAAGTAACGGGGGGTAGAGAAACCGCTCCCCACTCCAGATCACCTCCGCTCCACCACCGCCGCCTCCCCCGAGTGCCCCGCTGCTCAGCTTCTCCTCCCTCCCAGCCTTGCTGTGCGAAACAGCTGTTTTGCACCCGGCAAGCCTGGGAGGGAGGGGGGAGAAGCGGAGCAGCGGCGGCACGCTCAGGGGAGCAGGCGGAGGCGGAGCAGAGGTGAGCTGGGGCGGCGGGGGCACTTTTTCTCCATGCCAGGGAGTCGGTGCCTATGATGGCCAGCGCCAGAATGCCACCCCTAGAAATGTGCCGCCCCAAGCACCTACTTGTTTTGCTGGTGCCTAGAGCCAGCCCTTCCCTTGTCCCAATCTACTCCCATCACCCCATTCCACTGGTCTGACTCTTGTTCCCTCTGCATTCAAATCAGGCAGTTTCCTCCTGCTTGCTTCCTGGGCCAAGGAGGGGGTCACTGACAGCAGGGGGGTTCTATGTATTTTGCTGCCCCAAGCACGGCAGTGAGGCAGCCTTTGGCGGCATACCTGCGGGAGGTCCACTGGTAACGTGGATTCAGCAGCATGCCTGCGGGAGGTCCGCCGGTCCCGCGGCTTCGGCGTACCCGCTCCCGAATTGCCGCCGAAGACACGCGCTTGGTGCTCTGGTGCCTGGAGCCGTCCCTGACTGACAGTATGGGAGAGGCAGGCTCCCTGCTCTCAGTTCAGGTGCCCAGACCTGGACTTTGGCACAGCCACAATTGCAACAACAGTGCAGCTGCAGGTAAAGTTCTGTTCAGTCCTAGGATGAAGCATGCCCAGTGCACCTGGACTCTTCAGTGAATTTAGTTGCTAAAATTGAAGTCTTTACTGGTGTATGGAAAATAAATTTTTTCCAAAGGCTTATACTTGGCCAAGTGTAGATGGATTTTCCAGGGGTGGCAAAAGGCACATTGGAGACATAAAGACAACCTCCCTGCCAAAGGTCATGTCCCTGTACCAAAGAATGGGGGAATCTTTCCAGAAAAAGTTTGCGTGAAGTTTTTAACATTGGTAAAACAACATATTTATCCCAACATTCTCAGAAATGGCTGAACTGCTTTTGGCAGAAATCCCTCCCCCCCCCCAAATTCAGCCTGAGGTAGAGATCTAGCATGTAAAATTTCAGCACAAATGCTTCAAATTTGGCACAGTTATAAGCAATTGAAAACACTGTCTTGAAACGGGAAGTGTCAGGCAATTTTAATAATAGGCAGGGCTATCAGCACTGTGTATAATATACGCACAATATAATGTTTATGATAATGGTATCGTTTTTATACATGCTTATATCTGTGGACTGTATATAGCAATGACATAATCTTTTGTATTTGCAATACTGGAAAATAAAAGCAAACTTTGAAACAAATAAAAAGCCAATGGGTAAAACTGACTTCTGCGCTAGTAGTAAGAGTAGAGAACCGGATTTCAGCTGTAATTTGGCATTTGACTCATAGTGAGAATGACAAGTTACAGTCTCGACTCTCGAGAATAATAAAAACTGCCTCTGCAATTAACTTTCTTTTACATTTTGCAATGCATTAGACACACAAATAATTTATCATTGTATGGATCTTATCTCAAACTCCAGAGCCTTGACCCAGTGATGAACTCTACTCTGATCAGACTGTGGCAGGAGATAATTATATCAGGAACATCTCTCTGGTGGAGTTTCACTGCAGGTGCAATCTGCTAAAACAAGGTAGATAACAAGGTGCTACCCCTGATACTTGACACCATGCAAGGCACTAAATTTAGCCATAAGGAGTGGAAATCCATCAACCTCAACAAAAAACTCACACAGATACAAACAGACATCATCTTCCGCTCCAACTGCAAACAAATGGACATCATACAAAATGGACTGAAGGTAAAAAATCCATTGCAATCGACATACTACACTGATTATGATGAGAGACTGTGCCACACACTCTCAAAGAAACTGAGGAACCACCTGATCAGCATTCTGTACACAGACAGGAGAAGATCAAGAATGAGCTCTCAAAACTGGAGACTCTCAGACAAAACCAATCGCCCACACAAACTTCCACATGGCTGGACTTTACAAAAATGAGACAAGCCATTTACAACACACACTTCACTTCTCTATGGAGGAAAAAGGACAGTAAACTTTCTAAACTCCTACATGATACAGGGGGCTACAACAGTGGTACCCTCAACTCACCCAACAATATTGTTAATCTATCCAACCACACACTTAGCTCAGCGGAAGAGTCTGTCCTATCTCGGGGACTCTCTTTCTGCCCCACCACTCCCACGAACATGATACAGTTCTGCGGTAATCTGGAAGCCTACTTTTGTCATCTCCGACTCAAGGAATATTTTCAACACACCACTGAACAGTGCACTGATCCACAGGAACCCTCCTACAAACGCTACAAGAAGAAGAATTCTGCGTGGACTCCTCCTGACGGTCGAAATGACAGATTGGACTTCTACATAGAGTGCTTCCGCTAGGGTTACCATATTTCCACAATCAAAAAAGAGGACACTGGGGGGGGGGGGAAGCCCTGCCCCCACCCTGCCCCCATCAAAACCCCAACCCCCCCTGCTTCTTGTCCCCTGACTGCCCCCTGCTGAGAACCTCCCACCTTAACTGCCCCCCTAGGACCCTACCTGTCCCCTGACTGCCCCAACCCTTATCCACTCGCATGGGTAGTAGGGTTGTAGAAATTTTGGTGGTGCTCAGAACCCACGCCCCACCACCTGCCTAAGGCTCTGGGAGGGGGGGTTGGGTGGGGGGAGGAGATCTGGGGTGCAGGTCCTGGGTAGGGGATTAGGGTGCAGGAAGGGTGCAGGGTGCAGGTTCTGGGATAGAGTTTGGGTGCTGGGTGCAGGCTCCGGGCTGGGGCAGGGGGTGAGGGTGCAGGCTCTGGAATGGAGTTTGGGGGTGGGAGGCGGTGCAAAGGGAGGGGTGCAGGCTTTGGGAGGGAGTTTGAGGGCAGAAGGGGGTGTATGGGAAGGGGGAGGGGGTTTGGGAGGGAGTTTGGGGATAGGAGGGGATGCAGGGGTGAGGGCTGTGGGTCTGAGGATGAGGAGTTCATGATGCAGGAGGGGGCTCAGGGATGGAGCAGAGGATTAGGGTGTGGGGGGATGAGGGCTGGGGCTGAGGGGTTTGGGGCATTGGAGAGGCTCAGGTCTAGGGTGGAAGGGCAGGGTAACGGCAGCCTGTCTTCCCATTAGTGGATGGGGGCACTAGGACCCGGGGGCAGCAGACAGCAGTTGCTGCTGGCTCTGGCAGTACAAGCAGACAAGGGAGAGGCAGACAGGGAGGGGGAGGCACACGGGGGGATGGCAGGTGGAGGCCGGGGACCCATCCAACACTCCCCTGCTCCCTGACTGCCCCCCCCCCCGACTCCCCTTACCATTCTGGCTCCACGTGTTTGCAAAACATGCTGCCCGGTGGGTCGGTTTGTGTGTTACACAGGGCTGCAGACAGAGGGAGGGGGGAGCAGGGGAGGGCTCTGGCTGCTGGAGGACAATGGGAGCGGGTCAATCGGCCCAGCCGCTCAATCAGCAGCCGCACTCTGCATGGAAGAGAGGGAGGGAGGCGAGGGAGAAAAATACCCGGACATTTTAACCTTGTTACCAATTTTTCCTGGATGGCAATTTAGAGACGCAAAAGCTGGACATGTCCGGGGAAATACAGATGGATAGTAACCCTAGCTTCTGCAGATGTGCACAGGCTGAAATTGTGAACAAACAGCATCACTTGCCCCATAACCTGAGCCATACAGAATGCAATGCCATCCACAGCCTCAGAAACAACTCTGAGCCTGCACCCCGCACCCGCTCCTGCACCCACTACCTGCCATCACCCAGCCCCATCCCAGTGAAAATGAGTAAGGGAGGGAGGGAGAGGGGGGGGATGGAATGAGTGGGTATGGAGCCTTGGAGAGGGGGCAGAGTGGGGGCAGGGCCTCAGGAAAGGGGTGGTGCAGGGGGCGGGGCAAGGGTATTTGGTTTTCTGCAATAAGAAAGTTGACAACCCTACATCCACTAAACTCTTACTTTTAAAAGAAAAAGAGCTTGCTATTGGCAAGCTGTGTTCCATTTGAAAAGACCTGTGGAGTATAAGCACCAGATCTCAAATACACTCATGTTTTCTACATCAGAAACATCTGAATGTTGATACTAAAACATGGCCAAAGACTTAAAAAATTCAAATGCACTATTGCAAATCTCACAGACACTATTCTATTCCAAATCCCAACTGCTCCCTTTTCCTACATCTATCTCTAAAGTGACTAGATGTCCCAGATTTTCATATAATGTTCCAGTGTCCCAGGAATTTCTTATGTCAGTGAAGCAAATTATATGCCCATCCCATCCATGCCCTACCAATCAAATGCCCTGTCATTCCCTTCCCTCTCCTTATGCTGGGGGTGCGGTGCAGCTGGTATAGGAGATGAATGCTAGTAGACAGTTCCCCTCACCAAGGGCTTTCTTCATAAGCTGCCTCTGGCCATTTTAAGGCTGATTTCCGCTGCATAACTATAACTGACACAAAATAGCCTTGGCAGGCTGGAGAATCCGGCCCTATATGTCTAAAATTTCAAACTTGAACATGTTCTTTAAAAATTGGTTAAAACATGTATCTAAAACTCCCAGCCTGTATGGGAGCATGTCAAATGTATCTGAGCCTTCCAACTGAATGTAGAATGTCTAAGGAACATCTTCACTGTAACACACACACACATACACAAGGGAAAATTTACAGAGGAGATTAAAGCTAATATAACCACTTTGTTCAAATGACAGTTAAATTGCACCAGGGAAATGTGCCATTTCCCAAGTTTTTCTCATGCCATGTTCAAGCAACTACCATTAGGGAGCTGTTTTGGTGGAGCTATCTAAAATAGCAAATTACAGACAATAATGTAGAATTTGTGGTTCGTTCTTCCACTCTTCTCCCCCAGATATTCAAGCTCTGGGAGATTTACTCTTCTTTCAAAAGTTAGTTTTAGACTCACGAGGCCAAACCCTGCTCCCAGTTACAAAGGTGTAAATTCAAAGTAATAGTTACTCCAAATTTACACCAGTTTGACTGAGAGCAGAACTTGGCCCACTCACTATCAACATAGAATATATTTTAACAAGGATACTTTAGAACTGAACAGTCTTGGGTCACAGTACACAATATGAAAGTGTACAGCCCGCTGTATCATTTTGACAAAGCTTATATTTTTTTCCAAATAAACTGTATATTAAAGAAAAACAAATCAGGCATGACTTCTGGCTCAACAGGGCCTATTTTGAAGGAATCAATAGACCAGCAAAACTTGAATAGGGCACTGGATATACTAATAAACATAGGCAATTCTGGTTTGCCTGTATATCTTTTCATCTTCTATAGGGTCCCCTTCATCTAAGCTAACAAGGCAAAACGTCGTAAATATACAATCTCTGGTGAAAACTAGTGCATCTCAGAGAGGGTACTGAGCACTATCTGGGTGTGTACAGAACTAAAGTGGTTCCTTGCTAGAGCCCCAAAATCTCGCTTAGGTGCAGAAGGCACCACAAACAGCAGTATCTTTGTAGATCCACTGTGCAAGGGGCAGGATTGAGCAGGGGCTGCAGGTGATGTAGCGTCACCAAATGAACTAGGGTCACCAAATAAGATTAATAGGCAGCAGGTTTAAAACAAACAAAAGGAAGTATTTCTTCACACACCACACAGTCAACCTATGGAACTCTTTGCCAGAGGACGTTGTGAAGGCCAAGACTATAACAGGGTTCAAAAAAGAACTAGATAACCATTGATGGGCTTATCCTCCATGAATTTATTAGCCAGGATGGGCAAGGGTGGTGTCCCTAGCCTCTGTTTGCCAGAGGCTGGGAATGAGCCACAGGGAATGGATCACTTGATGATTACCTGTTCTGTTCATTCCCTTTGGGGCACCTGGCATTGGCCACTATTGGAAGATGGAATACTGGGTTACATGGACCTTTGATCTGACCCAGTATGGTCGTTCTTATGTTCTTATGTACACACCCTGAGCGTGGCATCCAGTTCCACCAAAGCACCCTGGATGGCTGTGCATGGGTAGGTTGGTGTGAGATGGGCCCAGTGGTGTACTCCTATGTGGGGAGTGGGGTCACAGGCAATATGTGGGGTACTGGAGTCTGAGGGCAGCAGAAGCAGTTGTGAAGGGGATTTGTAGCTGCTATGCAGCTTGAGAGAGGATTCTTCTCAACTGGTACCATTGCACCACTACTACTTGGACCATTAGCTGGTGTAACTCCGGTGATTTTAATGGAACGATTAATAAATTGCACCAGTATAAATGAGGGTAGATTCAGGCCCCAGAAGTGTAATTTGCTGTGGCAGCATTATGTTCACCTCAAATATAATAGCATTTGGAGACCTTGCAGCTTTCAGATCTCTCTTCTTAATTTCCATCAACAATCAGAATGGTTCCTAAGGCATCTTTAGTTACAGATATTTTTGGTTGGGGCAGATGTTAATTGAACTGAAACCTGAGATGAAACATCTAACAAGGATCCACAGTCCTGTTCTAAAACCCGCCTTGCAAATAATGATCTGCCCCATCTCCCAACGGCCCCACAGTTAGCCTCATCAGGGCTAAAGACTTAATGAATGTAGAAAGCCTTCACTTTGTCCTCCCCTCCCCTCATTCGGAGAACCTTAATTTTCACAACCTTATGCATCTTCCTCAATCCACCTTTCCCTATTGTCCTTTGTGTGTGATTTCTGATCTGCGTTTTTTTTTTTTTGTCATTAGAACAAAGAATAACATTGGTCACCTAATTTTCCTTTCTATATGGGATTGCTTTTGTTATTTCAGTAACCTTTGTGCTGGTGTAACCAATGCTTACTCAGTGTGACTCTCTGCCCCCTCTAGTCACACAAGGGGTTGCTACAGCCTAGGCTAAGAGATCTGAACCATTTAGCTCAAGCAGCAGAGGTTCATATACTTAGATCTGGCGGTCCTGGACTCTATGCAGAGAGGTGGTGTGCTCATAATGTTGAGCTCGGAAAATCGTCTTTGCTCAAGTATGCTGAGTGGATAGAAGTGGGGCAAGACGAGATTTGTCCAGGCCAGAAGGATGTTGTGTAACCCACACACCTCTTGGGTGTGGTGTTCTGTCCCATCTAGTGGCACCGAGACCACATAGAGCGAGAGTTAAATGAGTCTGCTCCACAGCCTTAACTAAGAGCCAGGTGGCTTTTAGCTCATGCAGTAGAGGCTCACGCACTAAGCTCCAGAGGTCCCAGGTTCAATCCCACCCACTGATGATCAGGGTCTGTCGGTGTTACACGTGGGGGCTCATCTGGAATTTCAACTGAGAAGTCTCTGAAACTCAGGATGCGCTTCCTCAACTAGGGGAAGTATGTAACGTCCTGGGTGTGGTGTTCTGTCCCATCTAGTGACACTGAGATCACTTAGAGAGAGAGAGAGAGTAAAATTAGTCTGCTCTATAGCCTCAGCTAAGAGCCCGTTGGCTTTTGGCTCATGCACTAAGCTCCAAAGGTCCCAGGTTCGATCCCGATGACCGGGGTCTGTCAGTTGCAATAGTTGATGATGATTGCATTGATGAGAAATTTACCTGTGGATTGTTTCATTAGCAATAAGTGATGTAGGAAGGCTCTGTACTGAACATGCATAGAGGCCATTGTTACATATTGTGAGGTCTGTGTTTTGTCTGGTAGCAGCCTGACCCCAGCTTGTATTCCTCAGCCACTAAACTAGGTCCCCCCTGATCACTTACCACCTTTCTTCAGTTCTACTTATCATACTACATGTCAGAAAGGTTGGGTTTTAGAGATGTTTTGCAAGAAGCATGAAGATTTCAATGTGTCTTTGATCTGGAAACCTAGAGAAGACATAGTCAAAGATAATGCCCAGGTTTATGGGCCTGAATGACAGGAAGGATGGTGGTGGTGTCCATGGTGAATGAGAAAGAAAGGAGTTGGAGAGTTCGAGGGGAAAAGATTAAAAGCTCTATTGAATATAATGGGTGGACATTCCTGAGAAGTTGTATAAAGTATTTGAGCCTATAGTACACCTGTACCCCGATATAACACTGTCCTCAGGAGTCAAAAAATCTTACCGCGTTATAGGTGAAACCGCGTTATATCGAACTTGCTTTGATCTGCTGGAGTGCGCAACCCTGCCCCCACGGAGCGCTGCTTTACCGTGTTATATCGGGTCGCGTTATATTGGGTTAGAGCTGTAGTGTGTATGTACTTTAATTTGCTTCATTTAGATTAACAGAGATATAAAAGCAGCACTGTCCTTATAGTTGGTCAAAAGTAAAAGCAACCTTTTACTTAAGTCACAACTGGCCAGGTCCCCATTTCTTGCTTGCCGAGTCCCTAAAGAGGTATTTTAGGAATGTTCTGAATGAGTGGACATGTAAGTGGCCTAGAAACAATGACAGTTCTCTGTAAGTCATAAATCAAATCTATGGCCTCAATAGACTAAGTGAGGTGAATCCTTTAACTATTAACCCCACGGCGGGTTAAATCTATATTAAAGGGAGCACCATTAATTAGATACCAGCCCAAATTTAAGCAAATCATTCCCCAGATCAATGTCACGCTGGCTTCTTAAAGGTGTCAGTGTTAACTACTCTGCCTGCAAGTAGGATCTGCATTGCTGATCACCTGATCACTTTATTAAAAGTAGAGAAGTTTAGCTGGAAGGGGAGGAAACAGAATATCTCAGTCAATAAATGGAGTGTAGTAATATTTGAAGGAGTGTAGTAATATTTCAAGGCTGAAAAAGGAAATATGCTTTTTTAAGTGTCCATGGTTAGACTGTGTAAGGTTCATTATGTATTATATTGACCTCATGATTTGATTACTGATTGTGTTGACTTGATGATTTACCCATTGTTGAACCCATTTCAGGTTTTTGTTTATCCATTGATTTATCAATTTAATCTCACTTGTAACCTTGATTTGTCTATTGCATTGTTTTATTGTTTTCATCCGGCTTCGGGAAATTAGTCAGTAAATTGGTCAGTGATATTTGTTCAGTTTTATATTTTCTTGTTCATTCTCTTAATAAAATGCAGAACAAAATATGAAACTAGTTTCCCTCTCAAAACTACAACATGGCCAAATGAATGGGTATATCTACATGGAAAATATTTGAATCCAGCTAGCATCACTAGCGGTTAAGATAGCACAGTGCAGGCTTCAGAGCGGGTAGTGGATCCTTGGTACATACTCAGCTCGTGAGCCTATTGTGAAACCCAAACTGTGCTGTCTTCACTGCTATTGTTACCTGCACTAGCTGGATTCAAGCTAGCTCAGGTATGCTAGCCAGAGCACAGCTTTTGCTATCTAGACATACCCCCAAGGCACACTTGCACTGTGAAGGGAAGGAGCCTGAGGCGAGGGAGAGGATGAGGGATGGGATAAGAGTGGTGTCTGGGAAATTAGGAGATCAGGAGCATTTCTCAAATGCCCCTTACCACAGGTTCTAGGTTCAGTTCCTTCTCTATGCAATCAAGGTTATTCCACAGCAGTAAAGTTCTAATATATTAGCAGAACATCACAAAAGGCCTTTGAATTCACACAGATTTTTCCATTTACACTAAAAAGATGATTGTTCAATGGGATTGCTAAACTTTGCGGTAAGCTCCCCGATGGAATTAATTGTGAGCTTAGGTCTGATTATGTTCAGATCAAACTGTAAAAGAACCAGAAACATCTTTTTGGGAAAACCTTTTCCTGGAACGGATGCACTCAACAGCAACAACAAAATCCCCCTCCCATAGTGTCACACTCTTCTTCCCTTGAGGAATGGAACAAGAAGCACAGCCTCTGAAGGTTTGTGCTCTTTGATGTGAATTACTTGGATATCAAGGTAACAGGAGCTATATAAAAACCTTAGATAGTTATAGACAGATACACTGGACATGAGGGGCCCAATTCTGATCTCACACCACTTTAAATCAGTGGGACTTCATTGACTTTAATGGAGTTGCTCCTGATTTATACCAGTAAAGGAGATCAAAATTAGGCACTAGATATTCCCTCTCCTCCTTCAATTCTAAATCTGGTGCACCATTTTAATGCAACACACAGGAAAAATCACAAGTTCTCTGGATGTTTGCTTCCCCAACTGCAACATTAACCTATTCACCATATGCTATTTTCCATCTTGAAGGTGCACTGAAAATAAATGGACCTGACTCCAAACCAGGTGTCATTATTACTAGTTTCATTAAGTGGTTTGCCTATATTACCTAAGGAGAAAAAAATCTTCCAGGAATGTAACACATTTAGGTTTGCAAAATATTCTTTCATAAGTACTATTTTCACATTGAAACAATGTCTATGTATGAACCTTCTTTGCTGACACTTTGCAAGGTAATGCTCAAACATTTTGCAATAACAGTCACATGATAACTAGCAAGAACAAGTATGAAAGTGGATGAAAGTTTCAGGACCCATTAGAGCAGCTCAGACATACAAAGCAGTGCAAATATCATGATTTTGTCGATCTAATTTTGACATCCTTTAATTAAGATTAAGATTATGACTAGCTTTCCAGAGAAATTACTGGCTGATATCCAAGATACTATAATTGTACGTTGGGTTCCCATGAGAGAGGTTGAGAAGTTCACTGACAATATAGGTTCCGGTGAATAAGGAATGTTAAGCACATGAACGCACACAAGCAACTGCCTGCTATTAATTTTAACTTGCCAGACAAGATACAGCAGAAGTAGACATCTGGGATTTTTTAAAAGACCACATACAAAGTACAACACTAATACTATAATTAACTGACGTGTGTGGGTATGCTCACTGTTGGTGGCATCAGAGCTGATTAACTGTGTGCTGTAGACTTTATACAGCTAACAGCCAGATTGTGCCTTGGCTCAAGAGGTGAAGGTTTGTACTTTTGGAGAAGGAATTCTGTCCTGATGGCTACCATGAAGATCTAAGCAGCTATTTTTTTGCAGGGTCTTGACAACCAAGAATTCGGAGGTAGCAACAGATTTTAGCACTGCCTAGCATTTACACATGCTCATTCTCACAAGCATCATCATTGTTTCAAAACTCTGTGTAGAATAACTGCAATGAAATTCATGCCCACTCAGCACCCGGAGTGTGAGGGGTGATGCGTGTTCCCATAAACGTGAAAGGTCACAGAAAATGGGCTGATACTATCTGCACTGCTGGAAAGCTATGAGTGACTCTTCCTTCTCCCAGCAAGTCTCCCCAGTCAACCCACCCCCAGTGGTGGTTCCCCACTCCAACAAACCCAAGGATGCCTCATGAAAACACCTACAAAATAGGTGGTGTAACTAAGAGTGCTGGACTCCCTGCCTTGAAGTGGATTCCATTATATACAGAGTTTACAGCTTCGTTCAATGGCTCTCAGCACCACCACTATACCAATTGTTCCAGCCCCCCTGCCTAAGACAAGAAGACAGTCCTGTGACTTACTGAAGAGATAGGACAGGGCCAGCTGTGGGCAGTGCCCTTTCAAGGTTCCAATGAATTGAAGATGCTACCCCCTGTTAGGGTCACCAGACAGCAAGTGTAAAAAACCGGGATGGGGGTGGGGGGTAATAGGAGCCTATATAAGAAAAAGATCCCAAAATCAGGACTGTCCCTATAAAATCGGGACATCTGGTCACCCTATCCCCTGTGAACCAAATTGCCCCTGCTATGTGTGAAACCCATTGTGAAATGAATCCTCGAAGGTTTGCTTTGCCCAACATTAAACTTCACTCTATTGGTCCGCCGCATAAACCTCTCTATTGCCTTTGCTTGTGCTCTATATATACTGTTCACATTCTTGAAATCAAAAGCATTATGATCATCGGCTGGTGTAAATCAGCATTGCTACATGAACCTGAATGGCGCTAAACCAGTTTACATGCATTGGGGATCTGGCCTGTAAACTAGAGATAAGCCTGAGCCAAAACTCCGGATCTGGGCTTTATATCTCTATAGTGAAGAAGGGGGAGGACAGAGGGGGGAGCTGAACTCTCCCACACTGGGATTTGAAATCCTGATCCCAAATTCAACTTTCCTGTAGGTTGGGGTGTTTGGACTCAGTATTTGATGCCATACATAGCTCATGTCACGCTGTCTGGAGTGGCTCACGACCATGAGGGCCAACCTCAGGGCAGACTGTGAAGCGGGGGGACAAAATCCCCTAACTGGTTGTATGTTCTACAATGAAATTTTACCAACTAAATAGCAAGTGTGAACTCCACAAACAATGTAACAGCCTTGACATGGCGTCACAGCCAGTACTCTTGGGCATTCCAGTCTATCTTGCCACCCAAGCAAGCTTGACTTTGTGATGGATGGTCTCTTTACACCAAAAATTACAATAATATTCAGGTCACTCCCATTCCCAAAGGACCAGTCATTTAACCCAGGTCAATTGTACTCAGAGCTCAAACCAAAGACAACTAGCCCATCCTGTAACAAACTAACTAAAGGTTTATTAACTAGGAAAAGGAAATAATAGAATTATTTCCAAGGTTAAAGTAGGTAAACACACACACACAAATGAGGTACAATCTGAAGTTCAAAAGGTAATAGAAGCTCTATAATAAGCATGCTTTTATGCACTTTAGGGGTAATCCAAACCAAGCAGCTTGGTGAATCTCTTGCTTATCTTTAGGAATCTTTGCCCCTCAGAGTCCAGACAACATAAAGATCCAGTTTCTCCTTGTGAGAGATTTTTATCTCCCTCTCCCCAGAGTTCAAACTGACAGAACAAGACTCAGTCCCTGTCTTCTCTTCATGTGAGTGGGGAGAGCAATCGACAAAGTCACTGTCCTTTGATGTTACACAATAGCTCATTTGGTTTCAATGGACCCTCTTCTCTGCAGGACCAGTACTTTACACTAACTAATGCTTCTTTCCTGTTTGGAGAGTTACAGAATTACAGAGGATTACAATGCAAACACCCAATGTAACGTTATACCATGAGCTACAGATGTTATAAGGGAGAGCAATACATGCAGCATCCTACAAGCATTTCATCAAGTCTAGACACAAACCATATTCTTATAACTCTGATATCTTTTAACAATATTCACAGATGGGTGAATCAGACAGGTTTCCAGCTATGTATTTGTCAGTGTTCAGTGAAGTCTGGGGCCTTAGCATGAACTGGCACCTGGTCTGCCAGCATCACAGCTCATTTAAGATATATCATTATAACTGGATGGATTCCTTAATCCACCACCAGCATACCTCTCTCTCTCTCTCTCTCTCTCTCTCTCTCTCTCACACACACACACGTTACTGTCCAAATTCACTCCCTTCCTGTGACTTACTTTTATTTTTAATTAAAGCAATTAATTAAAGCTCCAAAATAGGACTTCATTTACAAACCTTTACTGTCGCTCTTCTCAATGGGCTGATCAGATTTTTCTCCCTGGAAGGTCTCCTGTACCTATCTCTCCTCTTTCTTGTCCTCAGAGGAAGACTTTGGCTTTTTTATGCTTCAGAGTAGAGCTAATAAAATTCTCCTGTTCTGCCAGCAAGTGTGAGTCAGCAGAATAGCTCTGCTTTTCTCTACTCTATCCTAAACCTGGCCTCTGGCTGAGATGATGTTTCAGACCTACTATTTGAAATACATCATATTCTTTTCTTATGAGTATTTATTTGCTCCTGTCATTAATTTAATTCGGGATTTTCTATTGTCTACTGTTCAACTGCCTGATTTTTGCTTATATTCTGCAGCTTTAAACCTCCGGGACATTATTTTTTATTTAGATACATTTCCCCTTGTATCTTGTTTTATCAGCATTTAATAGACTGATATCATTTTCTTTAATTTGATGTCAAATGTGCTCCTCTCTGCAACAAAAAGATCTTTCAATCTTCATTACATGTAGCCACCTCTGCCTCTTTCTTGTTCAGCTTTGACATCTGTGAATTACAACACTTGTCTCTTGTAAGGTCACTGATTGTTTCTGTGCTCTTGATTAGCAAAAATTTCTTTTTCTTGTTTGGATCATCCTTTCTACTTGAAGTAGTTGACAAGTTGACAAGCTATTATAATAAAATATAAATAAAGATTGTGCAGAGTTTCAACTGTGTCTTTTGTACTTTATATAACCCTTGTGAAATTCTGAAAAACAGCTGATCTTGGATGAAGTGACTTAATTCTCCTGGCACAGTCACAATACCTAAGGACATTTTGTTCTGTTCAGGGTCTTATACACACACATCATTACTTAGATGGTAAGTTCTTTGGGTCATGGACCATTTTTGTTTTTGTTGTGAGTTTGTACAGCCCCAAGAACAAGTGGGTCCTGCTCAATGACTGGGTCTCTACAAATAATAATAATCATCTTGATATCGGAGTGTCAGTGTAAAAAAATCTCTGGCTACTGTCTTACTGCCAAACTTGACTGGGTACTACTAAAACACCAACCTGAAAACCACTCAGCTCCCTGAGTCAGCTGTATACCGCCAAAAAACCCAAAGTATTTGCGGTCTCCAGACTACCCAACTCACTCGACTATTGCTAACATCACCTTGGTCCTGCAAAAATATTGTACCCCACTGGACATTGTTAAGTTACCGGATCCAGATGTTTAACCTACTATAAACTCACCAGCTCTCTCCAAGTTACCCAATGCATGTGTGTATTTTGACCCTTCCCACAGCCTATGCTACTGTCAAAATACTCTGGAGTAATTGTGTAACCAAAGCCTATGTATTCTGTGCCTAATACCCAGTAAGTAAAACTGTGAATTCTTCCATCCATATAAAACTGACAGGTTTTTTATTGTTCTCTAGTTCTGCTTGCAGGCAAAATGTTATGCAGGGTTTTATGAAATGTTCACTGTGCATAACCCGATAGTTGATGGAAGGTTTCAGAACCATTTTATGGCCAGATTATGGCTGGCCCTATGGCGGTATGCTGGAGTCAGAAGTGGGTTCAGGGAGACCATACTTACACCTACAGAGGAGGCAGCCATAATTTGGCTGCAAATGTGGGCGAGTGTAAAGAGCGAGAGTTACCTAGGAGACAGCCCCACCTCTGTTGTTTGCCAGCAAGCAATGGCAGGATAGGAAGGAAGGCAAGCTATAGCAAAAGACATTTCTTCTGTGTTCCCTCAGCTCTCTGGAGTCGTAATGCTTCCAGCCACATTGCTTAGTCCCTTAAGGGACTCCCTTCCACTACCCAGGACTTCATAATTTTGGCCCTTAATTTTCAGAAATCATTTTTTCAAAATGATAAGCTGATCTTAAAAATATAGTTAAACAGCTTGCTTTTACTTTAAAAGCCTGATCTGCATAGGCAATTAGGCCTGTGGCTTTAACCGGAAACTCTCAAAGGCACAAATTAATGCAGAAATATTTAAATTCTTTTTTACACTAGTGATCTGCTCAGTCTGCTTCTTTCTGCCTGGCTATCCTTGACTGTTACTCTGAAAATGATTATTTTATGGTTTTATAAATCACTGCACATTGAAAAGGGAATAGAATTAATGGCAAAAATGGGAACGCGAGAGCTTCTGTGAGAGGCAGAAGACAGCTGCATGTTCCATGGAGAACAACTACATTGTAAACTTGAAAGGAGAAGTTTGCATCCTAAAAGAGCTATAACTGCTCAATAAATAGCAAATTAGAATTGGCATTTCAGAAGATTTAGAAAAGTGTTGGGCTGCTGGGATGTACTCTTTCATTTTCATTACACTGTGGCTCTCTTTCTTACTTTACAGTGTGCCATCCTCACAGATATGATTGCTGGTTCAAATGTTTTGGGTGCCCATTTCTGACAGGAGAGGCGGT
The DNA here is from genome assembly GCF_013100865.1 of Trachemys scripta elegans. Classification (NCBI taxonomy): domain Eukaryota; kingdom Metazoa; phylum Chordata; order Testudines; family Emydidae; genus Trachemys; species Trachemys scripta. The sequence continues at coordinate 21,790,964 of NC_048298.1, read as the reverse complement.
TTCTATTCTTTTTTCTATGCTTGCAATAATGCTAGTAAGGTGTCATTTTAATCAGAGAATAAGCTTCCCCTTGTATCAGATATTGCCAGCACTGTTCAGCAAGCAGTGATACAAAACACAGGAGTTTTAATGTGCTGCTGGGAGCTCTCCAAAACAGCACCAGGATTATTTCCCCAGGTTGTTGCTACAGAACACAGCAACACTCCCTTACAATGGGGCCTTGCAGCATCTGCTCTTGTAGTGGGTCTCAGCATTTCTATAACGACGATGACATCAGAGGTTTCTACCTGAATTAAAAAGGTGAAGAAAGGAAGAAAAGAACAAAGGTTGGCCAGGGTACAATGCTGGATTGATTTACTTACACTCCTAAGCAGTGGCATTGGAACAGTGTATAGCGGGAGTGCTGAAAGCCATTGAACAAAACTGTAAATCCTATATATGATGGAAACTACCTCAAGCCAGGGGGTGCAAGGGTTAGATCATGCCATTACCATCTGCCCAGCATACAGGGCAACACACTGTCCCCGGAGTGGGCTAGGAGGGCGAGGATGCCTCAAGGAATCTCACTGTCTCTAATGGGTTGAAATCCTGACTCCACTGAGGTCAATGGGAGTTTTGCAATTGACCTCTTTGGAGAGCCAGGATTTCACCCCGGTTTCTGTGGGTTCACTGCTCTGGGTCTACAAATGGTAGAGCGTACACTGTCCAATGTGCACGCAAAACTACACCACCAGACATATTGTGTGGGCAGAGCCAAGGAAGCTCCAGCCATTCCTCACCAACCTGTTCAGGGAGGGGATGTAGCAGCTCTGCAGAGCCTGCTTCCCTGCCTGTGCTGTTACCTCGGATGTAGGAAGCTGACACAAGGCAATAAGGGGGTAGCTCCTCTTGCCCCCTTACGTCCCTGCACTGCTGCGCTAGCCTATCCAGAGGCCACTATTTGGTCACATTTGGTTTAAATCTCACTCTTCCCATTGCAATGGGTCCATCTCCATGTTATCTGTGCAGCACATGGAAGATCAAAACACAAATTGTTCCTAAGGACACAGGCTCTACTACTCCATATTTTTGGTTTTGCTACTTCTATTTCTTACTGGGACCATTTTTTTTAAATATAAAGGATAAATTTTTAAGGGCTGGTGCCCAACCTCTCTCTTTATGTGGGTGCATTTTACCCCTGCAAAATTCACTCATAAATTTCCTATTCCTGGAACTAATGAGAGGTGGGAATCTAAGGGAGGGTCTACACTGAAAATGCTGTAGTGGTGCAGCTGCATCCCTGCGCTGCGCTAGTGGTTCAGTGAAGATGTACTACTCCGATGGGAGAGTTTCTCAATCGGCGTAGTTAACCCACCTCCATGAGAGGCGGTAGCTATGTCGACGGGGAAAGCCTTCCTGTCAACACAACACTCTCTATACCAGGGCTAGGTCAGTATAACTGCGTCGCTCAGGCGTGTGGTCTTTTCACACCTCTGAATGGCATAGTTACACCTGCGGGGCAGAGCTGGCCTAAATTCTTACACGTTGGTGTCACAGATCCTATCCAGTGTCCCTTCCTGGCCACCCACTAGGACTGGGAATCCAAGCATCTGTGCGCTGGTTCCTCAGCATGTTTCAAGCTTCTAGAGCCTGAATGGTGTCTAGCGACTGCCCCAATCTTGGGGGTCCTAAGTACACCCTCCCGGAGTAGGCCTATCTGGCACCTCCCTCACCCTGAGTGTTGGAACCTGCTGTCCAGACACCTAGTCCCCTTGGGTACGGCACTGACAGCTCGGACTGCCCATTCCTCAAACACTTCCCTTTTCCAGAATTCCACCCAATAGGTGTGAAGCTTCTGGTGTACAGATGAACTCTCTTAGTTAGGGGCATGCAGTAATTGTGAAGCAGTCAAAACACACACACATTGCCCAGTCCAATATCTTTATGGTATTATATCATGTAAAGCATTGGAGAGCACAGATCATACAAACAATAAAACTTCCTAAATGCAATGTTCCTCACCAGCTCACCCTTCCCTTGGGAGTCCTTGGGGGACCATCTGTGTTCTTTCAGACAGGCAGTGCCCTCCACCCCAATGCCTACTATTCCCCTGCAGTAGTCTTTCTCATCCTAATCCGGAACAAAATGGCACTTTCCCCAGTTCCAGTCCCCTAGTCTCTTTATTTGTTCTGCCCTGGTAACTTTCCATTACATTCCCAACTCCCCTTCCTCCCCCCACCCCTTCGAATAAGAGGAGATCTTTTTTCCCCCCAGCTATAGCAGACCCATTGTCCCAAGGTATTTTACTTTACTGCTCGCAGATCACTCACCATTGTCCCTGGCCTGACAGAGACATGACACAATCCAGCTAACTCAGGGTGGAGCCACATACAGATAGGCTTTACATGACAGAAGTTTCATGATACAAATTCATAAAATCATCCATAATTCAGAAGCAATAAAAGCAATAACTCATTTGTGCCTCCAATTTAATTATGAATGTATATTTTTCTGAAGGAGTTTTGAAAATGTTGCTCACCATATATCTTTATGTCGATGAGAAACATTCTGTTTTTCTTCTATTGTTTTTTGAGAGCGAGCTAGTGTGGATAAGTGATCTTGGATTTTTTTCTTGAAGTGTCTGTATTTAAAGTATACACGTTCTATTCTATTCTAGTACATATAACATGTCAATCACTGTGGTTGGAAAAAACTGGCAGTGCTGTAATTTCAGATATATCTTTATTAACACACACAGGCATTGTGGTCCATTAGGTGGATCAAACCTTGGCATATTCAAATTAGAAAACAGATTTTAAAAGTGATTAGTTGTATTATAAATTAACAGCTTTTCATCAGCATTTTTAGTTCACATAAAGTACTTGCTGCACTTGTGCTGGAATGGAACACAAAGTACAGGGCTGCAATCTTAGCAACATTGAAGTCAATGACAAAACTCCCATTGACTTCAGTGGGATTTCATCCCATAAGTTGTGGTGGGGAGTACATGACTCCTGAGGAAACAATATAGAAATGCATATTCTTTGTTTTTCGTTAATCAAAGAATAAGTCTCACAAAGTACTCCTTGAGAATATCTGAAGGACACACAGTTTAATTTGTGGGTCATATGGGTTGCCTTTGTTATGTACCTACAATTTCCAGGGATGTCAATGAGAGTTCTATGTAAGGATCAAGGGCAGCGTATGGCCCTATAAATCAAGTCTATTTAGACTGTAAGCTCTTTGGGGCAGAGACTGTTTCTCACTCTCTGTTTGTACAGCTCCTAGGACAGAGGCCCTCAGAACTGATTTGGGTCTGTAGACACTATGGTAATAATAAGTAAAGTGCAATCTAGCCCATAATGTTTGAAACAGAAACATTCAAAATCTACATTCTAAATAAGAAATAGCAGCTAGGGAATGGTGTAACGGAAGGAAATTCTGTCTTGGAATTCTGGCTAGTAACAAAACTATTTGAGCCCTGATCCTATGGTTTATAATGCCAGAAGAACTCCCAAGTGACTATAGTTCAATATTACACAGTTGCTTATATATTTATTCTAGTTTTATTTAAGTTTACATAACAAAACAAAAGATGACCTTCTTGATTTACAAGAAAAATATGCTCAAACAAATGAAAAAATATTGGAGATCTGACTGCAGGAAGAGCTGAAAGATAAGATCTGAGTTTTTGTTTCCTCCCAACATTGGCTTTGGGAAATTTTTGAACAGGCATTGTTCACAAAGGAAAAAAAAATCTGTAGGAGTCCCATGACTTAATAGGGCAATCAGTAGGCTGTAGGAAGAATACTTAATTAACCAGTTCCTCCTTACATCTGACTTATTGTTCTTATCAGGGCTTATAACATGAAGGAAAGGGATGCAGACTTAGGCATTTACTTTATTAGCTAAGAAAAAATTGCTGCTTAGCTTTAATGAATTAGAATAAGTTAAAAGCTAAACTCATTTTTCCATAAACTATGAACATCCCATAGCGGGTAAACGACTGGAATAGCTCAAAACTGAAATAATGGTGTCTGGTTAAGCTGTGTTCAAGAAATATAATTTTTGTCCTGAGCCATGAGAATAAAAATAGATACTTTATTTTTTGACCTCCAGTCAGTATATCAGATTCACAATGGGATAAAGAAAGGGGCATGGAAAAGGTTACACATTTGCTTTTGAAACCCCAAAATAAAAATGATAATGAAATGATCCTGAAATGGTAGATCACCGATGTAGTGAACTGGTCCTCAAGGGGTTAACTGGGTTACTCACAGTATTATAGGTTGGAGCCATGGTCCATCCTTCCCTCACTTCCTGTTCAGTTAGTGTGTTCCCCACTCACTCTGTTACATAGCTGAACAAAACAGTACTTCCCAGTCTGCAATAAAGAGTGTATCTTGTGCTCTGAGTGGTCTTGTCACCAAAATTGATTATAGGAGTTTTTAAAACAAATTTAATATGTGTTATAAACCTTATTTTCCTTGGACTTCAAAATTTTCTTATGGCAAGATCCTCACTCACTCTCTGCCCCCTTTGGGCCTCTCTGTCCCCCACTAGTGCACCTAGACCACCTAGATCAGTGGTCTCCAACCTTTTTACACCCAAGATCACTTTTTGAATTTAAGGGCAACCCAGGATCTACCCTGTGGCCCCGCCCCTGAGGCCCTGCCCCTTCCCTGAAGCCCCACCCCCGCTCATTCCATTCCCCTCCCCATCGATTGGTCTCCCCCACCCTCACTCACTTTCACCGGTCTGGGATAGGGGGTTGGCGTGTGAGAGGGGGTGTGGACTCTGGGCTGGGGCCAAGGGCTTTGCAGTATGCGAGGGGGCTCCAGGTTGAGCCTGGGGCAGGGGGCTGGGGTGCAGAAGGGAATGAGGGGTGCAAGCTCTGAGAGGGAGTTTGGGTGCAGGAGGGGGCTCCGGGCTGGGGCAGAGTGTTGGGGTGCAGGAGGGGGTACTGGGTGCTGACTCTGGGAGAGGGGTCAGGACTGGGGCAGGGGCTTGGGGTGCAGGAGGGGATATGGGGTGCTGGCTCTGGGAGGGGGCTCAGGGATGGGGGTTGGGATGCGGCCCCCCACTGGGTGAAACTGGCCGCTTCCAGTAGCGGCGTGGGGCCATGGCAGGCAGGGAGCTCCCATAGCGGCAGCCCTGCTTCATCGCCTAGGGTGACCAGACATCCCGATTTTATCGGGACTGTCCCAATATTTACTTGTTTGTCCCACGTCCCGACTGAAATCGGTCGGGACGCGAATTGTCCCTGATATTTTGCACGCTGACGCTCAGGCAGAGGGGGCTCGTGCCCCCTTCCGCCCCCAACTCAGCTCCGGTCCTGACTCCGCCCCCTCCCTGCCCCATTGGATCCCTCCCCAAATCCCCGCCCTGGCCCCGCCTCTTCCCCAAGCACGCCGCATTCCTCCTTCTCCCCCTCCCTCCAAGGCTTGCACGAATCAGCTGTATGCGGCGCAAGTGCTGGGACGGAGGGGGGAGAAGCAGGACACAGCAGCTGGCTCAGGGGAGGCAGAGGTGAGCTGGTGTGGGGGGCGGGGCATTGAGCTGCTGGTGGGTGCTCAGCTCCCACCAATTTTTCCTATGTTCCAGCAGCTCTTTTTTTTCTTTCCTCCGCCGCCGGCTCTCATTTTTTTTGTGCTCCACCGATGACCCCCCTCCACCCTCCGTGTCCCGATATTTCATGTCTCTCATCTGGTCACCCTAGCACCGGCGGAGCTCACCATCGACTGGGAGAGTCTCTAGGATCGACCAGTTGGTGACCGCTGACTTAGAGATTGAGGAGTCTGTGCCAGCCTTGGCTAAGAGAAATGTGGCTTTTAGCTCATGCAGTAGAAGTTCATGCACTAAGCTTCAGAGGTCCAGGTTTGATGATGACCAACATCTGTCAGTGTTACACAGGCAGTGTGGAGAACATCCATAAGGATGTCCTCCCAGGACTCCCTCAGGAGCTCTTGTATAGAGGATATGTTGTGGCCAGGGCCAGCTCCAGGGTTTTTGCCGCCCCAAGCGGAAAAAAAACGAAAAAAAACCCGCGATCGCAATCGCGATCGGCAGCAGCTCCACCGCGCCGCTTTCTTCTTCAGCGGCAATTCGGCGGCTGGTCCTTCCCTCCGAGAGGGACAGGGACCCTCCTCCAAATTGCCACCAAAGAGCCCGACGTGCTGCCCCTTCCCTTTGGCTGCCCCAAGCACCTGCTTGCTCAGCTGGTGCTTGGAGATGGCCCTGGCTGTGGCAGGGGCTGGGGAAGGTATGTCAGGGGTGGGACTGCACAACAGTCCTCCCTCACCCTCATCTCCCAGTTCTGTGCTATTTCTCTAGGAAGTGCAGCCCAGAATCTAACCATTAATGTTACAATCTCATAGGGCTTCATTGTCCATTACCCTGCACTTTGTTTAGTCGTTAAAATGAGTGCAAATTGAATTAAAATTATTACCGTTCTGATTTAGTAGCATTTTACAGCCCCTTCACACTGGTGTAACTGACGACACAAGATACAAGGCAACACAGTATCTGACCCATAGGATTTTATATGTGCTACACTTGCTACAGCTAGCTGGACAAATCAAATCAGAAAAGTTCAAAGGATAATGCTATACTGAATGCCGCTACCTGATAGTGTCATGTAGAGTCATGATTTGCAGGGGGCTAGAGGACGGGCGTTCTGCAGTGCTTTGTCATCACCAAGATTTGAGAATGTCAGAAATTCCACCAGCGAAAAAATTACAACTCAAAGAAAACCCAGGCACCTCTTCTCACCTTCCCACAGACGGACTCCGCGAATTTATGAAATCTTTGTGATTGCTGTTAGAGTTCCATGCAGCTTGTTTGTTCTGTTTTGCTGCACTCCACTGCATGAATGCTCAGGGGATGTTGCCTTGCCCTTGGCTTGGATGTTTACAGATGATAGAGACCAGTAGTATTTGACTGTCTCATCAGTGAACATAATGCAGATGGGAACTTGCACCAAGCTCTGACCGCCCACTGAGATGCTGCTTGATGTTTATTACTTGAAGCATTGCAAGGCCGTTTTTCTAAAATAATGATGTATCCACTTATAAAAGAATATCTGCCTGTTCAAGACTGTTAACATTAAGATAACAACATTTCTTACTACACAGGTGCATTATTCATGCCACGTTTGTAATGCTGCTGAGAAATAAACAGAACCTCAGGGTAACAGTAATTAAATCCACTGAAACAACTTAATTCCTTACTGGGCCAGCATTGCAGCAAACACTGGTAGGGAAGACCTTATGCTGTTTTTGTTAGAGAGGCAGCATGGTCTAGTGGATTGAGCAGCAGACTAAGATTTAGGAAACTTGAGTTCAGTGCTTAGCTCTGCCATGTGATCTTGGTCCTTTCACATCTCTATGCCTGTTTCTTCTCTATTTAGCGTGTAAGCTCTTCAAGGCAGGGACCAATTCTTTGTGTGTGTTTTACAGCATCTAGCACAATGCTGTCCTGATCTCAGCTAAGGCCTCTAGGTTCTACCGTAACAACACTGGTAATAACAATGTGAAGCTGAAAACACATTAAATTGTTTTCATATCCATCCAAGTAACCCCTCAGTGTTGGTTTACAAATGCAACACTATTGTTGAGTGCTATTATCATGGTAGTCAGGTGAAACATCCCCACAGAAGAGTACATGTGGTGGATCCCTGATACTACTTCACCATGGTACCACAGTGTCTCCTGCAGTAGGAACAGGGCCTGAAACATAAGCCCTAGTATCAGAGGCCTGGTCTGAGGCCTAAGGCCTGGACTAAAGTAGTGGTCAAAGCTTTGCCGATATAAAGCAATCAGGTTGTGAGCAAGAGGCAGGCCCTGCTCACAGAATCTGGCAAGAACAGGATGGATACACAAAAGCACACATTCCTAAGAGGTGCTAGGCACAGAGCACTCATGCAAACACATTCCAGAAGGGTGGTACCAGAACACTTCGTACCAGATACCAACACATTCCCCAAAGGTAACGAGAACACACTGACCCCTCCTAAAGATGAGGTCAGGATGACAGTGTGATGAATAGAGATGTTTTGATCAAACCAACATGTACAAGGTAATGGGTGGTAACAACCCATGTCAGGGGGCAGTAACTAACTATGTCAGTTGGTGTATTGGTGTAAAAAAATGGAGTCTCAGAGAGAGCGTCTTTGGCCAGCTTAAGGGGGAATGGAAAGTCCCACCATTCACTGAGCTGCATCCATTGTCGCAGGCATACATGTCTTAGTATCCCTGTAGAGTCTGCTGGGTGCTATTACTGTGTTTTGTTGACAATAAACCTGGCCGGGTGCCTTCGTATCTTAATGGATCTTGTGGTCATTGGGCAGTTCGCTCGAGGTCTGCTGGGCCAGCTGTCTGCGCAGAGCTGGGATGGCATACAGAGGGAAAACACGCAGCCAAACATCTAACAACATCTCCCTGCCCTTCTATGTTACATGTGCCAGAGGGGCAGAATTATTACATACTGTCATGTAATAAGACACAGAAGACTAGTGTGATGCTAGATAAGATGGGAAATTCAAGCAAACCCTGACAGCTCAACTGTGTTTTTTTAATAAAAACATTTTCTTTAAGAAACTACAATATAGAGATAGAACATGTAACAAGAAACCTCTGTGTACACAGGCAGGGGAGAGATGCTGAATTATTCATCCCATTAGAATGATTCTGTGATATAGATGTGAGTAGCCTGAAATCTCTTGTCAAGAGACACTTACATTCAGGACAGTAGCTTAACATTTCCTTGATTCCTATCATACTGAATCAGCCAGGAGATTTTGCCTCCACTGAGAGCAAGTAAACACTCTCTGCAGACCAAAGACACCGATCATAGAATCATAGAATATCAGAGTTGGAAGGGACCTCAAGAGGTCATCTAGTCCAACCCCCTGCTCAAAGCAGGACCAATTCCCAGCTAAATCATCCCAGCCAGGGCTTTGTCAAGCCGGGCCTTAAAAACCTCCAAGGAAGGAGACTCTACCACCTCCCTAGGTAACGCATTCCAGTGTTTCACCACCCTCCTAGTGAAATAGTTTTTCCTGATATCCAACCTGGACCTCCCCCACTGCAATTTGAGACCATTGCTCCTTGTTCTGTCATCTGCCACCACTGAGAACAGCCGAGCTCCATCCTCTTTGGAACCCCCCTTCAGGTAGTTGAAGGCTGCTATCAAATCCCCCCTCATTCTTCTCTTCTGGAGACTAAACAATCCCAGTTCTCTCAGCCTCTCCTCATAAGTCATGTGCTCCAGACCCCTAATCATTTTTGTTGCCCCCCGCTGGACTCTTTCCAATTT
>NC_048298.1:21761492-21781665 GCF_013100865.1 Trachemys scripta elegans | reverse complement strand
GCTCCAGACCCCTAATCATTTTTGTTGCCCCCCGCTGGACTCTTTCCAATTTTTCCACATCCTTCTTGTAGTGTGGGGACCAAAACTGGACACAGTATTCCAGATGAGGCCTCACCAATGTCGAATAAAGGGGAACGATCACGTTCCTCGATCTGCTGGCAATGCCCCTACTTATACAGCCCAAAATGCCGTTAGCCTTCTTGGCAACAAGAGCACACTGTTGACTCATATCCAGCTTCTCGTCCACTGTGACCCCTAGGTCCTTTTCAGCAGAACTGCTACCTAGCCATTCGGTCCCTAGTCTGTAGCAGTGCATGGGATTCTTCCGTCCTAAGTGCAAGACTCTGCACTTGTCCTTGTTGAACCTCATCAGGTTTTTTTCTGCCCAATCCTCTAATTTGTCTAGGTCCCTCTGTATCCGATCCCTACCCTCTAGTGTATCTACCACGCCTCCTAGTTTAGTGTCATCTGCAAACTTGCTGAGAGTGCAGTCCACACCATCCTCCAGATCATTAATTAGTTAAAACTACTTGTCTATAAAACAACTAAGCTTACTCTTCTGCTGTGGCAGCTCAGGGGGTCATTACAGCTTCTCCAGGTCAGATACTCCACTCCCTGTGCTCACACAACACAGTGAGATTCCTCTGGATTTCACCTCACAAATATACTGAATCGTAGTTGGAAAAGCAATGATATGCCAACTAAATGGATACTGTTAGTAGGCTCTGTCAGGTCAAGACTATGAAACTTTATTGGTGTGACAAGCTACATATGTGTGGCCAAAGAGTAAAAAAGGGACAGACCTGTCCCAAATCTGGCAGCGGTCAGTAAGAACTACTCAGGACAGGGATACACAATATGTTTAGAGTTTGTTCGCATTAGTCTGGAGCTGGTTAAATAAAACTGGTTCACAAATACTGCTGTGAATTAAAAGCACTGTGTATGATTCAGTGGGATTCCTGGGGTGATGTCATTCATTGTTTGTGAATATTCAGACAGAAACTGTCACTCATGAAAGTGTTGATGGATCTCAAAACTTTCTTGAATTTTCGCTCAAATGAATATACATCTGAAAATTCATATTAGAAGAGTGTTATTCATTATTTGTTACCCTCCTTCTTGTGGGTATTCTCTCACAGAGAGGATAATTGGCATTAAACACAAGTAGGCTCTCTTTCTTGACTTTTTGGCATGTCGATAAGTCTATTTCTGTGCCAACTCCTTGTCAAAATATTGAATGATGCCCAATCCAATCGGTTTCTTTAAATCTTCTTGAAGAAGAAATACTTCCCTTTAGACATTGCACGTATCCTATAAATGCTCAGATCTGAATGTTCTCAGCAGCTGCATGCTTGCTAAAACCCTTGCCACGTGCCAGGCATTTGTGTAAGCATTTCCCTTCTATCAATTGTGTGATTAAAGGACAGGGATTTAATTTGCAACCATTTCATGGACATTTTTGTCTCACCTGCAAAAGTAAATGTATATAAAATGGTGCCTCAGAATGTGTGCATGTGCATCACATGGATAAACTTACCATACTGTATTAAGAGCATGAGTTTCTTGATAGCAACAAAGTGATAACACTTGATGTAAAAAGTCAGTATCAAACCAACATTTTATATAAGAGTTTGGGCTGAGTCTAATGGCTCAGCCCTGATTAAAGGGTGGTGTGTAACTACTCTGCCCCAGCAGGAGCCTGGGAAAGCCCCCTGCTGCCCTTTTGCTCCTGAGGGAATGTAAATTGCTGTAGCCTTTGAAAGGATGCAGCTTCCTTCCCCCACTCATTGCTGGCCAGTTACTCTAGCCAGTGAGGATGGATGAAGCCATGGCTCTGCCTATTCACCCCTCTCTACATCCCCTTGTACTTGGAGTGGCAGGGGTGGTATCTGAAGAAAAGGGGCCACACTCTGAACCCATCCAGCATCCAAGTAGGTCAAGCAAGGTCGGGAAGAGGGCTCAAAATACTCTGGGTCTGAAATCCCTTTCGCAGTCCACTCAAGCCTGTGTTCCAGGCATGGTCACATGCTTGAGAAGCCATTCCAGGTGGGGGCATTCTCCCGGCCGGTCTAGTGGAAACATGTCTAGAGCACTTGGCAACGCAAAAGAGAGCCCTTAACACCTTCAATGTTCTGAAATGAGCATCTCACTTGAGCAGCTAGAGAACCAGACAATAGGAAATAACCAAATGGCTATTTTGCACTTGTAACTTAAACATAGATTTTTGAAAATGTGGCCCAAAAAGTTAAAGCCTCCCTCGCCTCTCCCCGGTTTTCTGTTCAATGTCTCCTTTAACTACCACATCATAAGTTTGAAGGTGATTTTTATAGTGCCAAGATTCCCAACCTATTAAAGTATATTGGGCTAATCCAATAGTACTTTATCAGGCAATACTCCTGATAAATTCCACTGCTACACCTTTATTACTAACATATTAAAATGAGCTTGTCCATTGCTCTAAGTATAGAATAGAATCATAGAACCACAGGGTTTGAAGGGACCACAAGGGTCATCTAGTCTAACTCCCTGCCAAGATGCAGGATTTGTTGTGTCTAAACCATCCAAGACAGATAACTATACAGCCTCCTTTTGAAAACCTCCAGTGAAGCAGCTTCCATGACCTCCCTAAGCCGACTGTTTCATTGTCTTACTATTCTTACAGGCAGAAAGTTTTTCCTGAAATTTAATTTAAATCTGCTCTGCTGTAATTTGAACCCATTGCCTCTTATCCTGCCCTCTGTGGCAAGAGAGAATAACTTTTCTCCATCTTTCTTATGGCAGCCTTTAAAGTATTTGAAGACCACGATGATGTTCCCCTGAATCTCCTTTTTTCAAAATGAACATGCCCAATTCCTTCAGCCTTTGCTCAAATGACTTGCATTCCATCCCTTTGATCATCTTTGTCACTCGCCTCTGGATCCTTTCCAGTTTCTCTACATCCTTTCTATACATTGGAGACCAAATTTGGACACAGTGCTCCAGCTGAGGCCTAACCAGCACTGAGTAGAGTGGTACTATCACCTCCATGACTTCCATGCTATGCCTCTGTTAATGCAACCTAAAATTGCATTTGCTTTTTTTGCTACACCGTTGCACTGTTGACGCATGTTGAGGTTGTGATCCACCACAACTCCCAGATCCTTCTCAGCTGTGCTACTACCAAGCCTGTTATCCCCCATTCTGTATTTGTGCATTTGTTTTTTCTTCCCTAAGTGTAGCAACTTATATTTGTCTTTGTTGAATTTCATTTGGTTGTTTATAGCCCAGTTTTCCAATTTATCAAGATCCCTTTGAATTTTAGCTCTATTCTCTAAAGTGTTGGCAATTCCCTCCTGCCCACCCAGCTTTGTGTCATCTGCAAATCTGATCAGTTTGCTCTCTATTCCTACATCTAGGTAATTAATAAAGATGTTAAATAACACCGGACCCAGAACAGATCCTGTGGAACCCCACTCAAGATCTCCTTCCAATCTGACATAATTCCATTGATAGTTAGTAGTAGTTTGCAGTTGTTTAACCAATTATGTACGGTGACAAAGCTTCCTCTCCACCTTGGTGAATCCTGCATTTTCGTTTGGCAGTGGGCTGGGGTATTCCTCTTTTCCCTCAGGATTTTCCCCATGCTTACTGGGTTTACTGTCCACACCCTGTTGGAGCAGGGTTCCTCCCAGCTTCCCTGATGGGGGGAGCAGGAGGGAAACCTCTCAGTCTCTGGTAGCCCCTCTGGGCATGGTGGCAACAGACAAGACACTCAGTTCAGTCTCTCCCCTCTGTCAGGGTCTCTTCCCTCAGGCCATCCACCCTGTTGGGCAGGGATTCACCCGCCCTTCACCTCTGTACCTGCATGACTTCTCTCCTAATGCTCGTCAGCATCTATACTGCCCAGCTCTCCAGTAGCTCGCTTTCCTCCCTCAGCTCCTATCGTGCACACCTGGAGGGAAGGCTTTTAACAGGTTTTGGCAGGCCCTTGATTGGCCCCAGGTGTCCTAATTAATGTAGAGTAACCCCCTGTTCAGCTACCAAGGGAAAAGGGACCTGCTTATCCTGGGGCTAATATATCTGCCTTCCAGCACTCTCCTGTAGCCGTCTGGCCTGACCCCGTCACAGTACCAACTTAAGGTTAGTTCACTTAAGCTTGCATTTCTCCAGTTTACGTATCAGAATGTTATGATGTGGGACTATTGCAAAAGCCTTGCTAAAGTCCAGGTATATTATGTCCACCACATTCCCCCTCCACCAAACCAGTTACCCTGTCAAAGAAGGAAATCAAGCTGGTTTGGCATGATTAGTTCTCAGTAAATCCATGCTGGCTGATAGCAATTACCCATTCATCCTCCAGGTATTTGCAAATTCAATGATTTATACATTGCTCTAGTAGCTTCCCAGGAATTGGGGTTAGGATGACTGGTCTATACTTCCCCAGCTCCTCCATGAACTTCTTTTTAAAGATGGGTGCTATGTTAGCCCTTCTCCAGTCTTCTAGAACCTCTCCTGTCATCCATGAATTTGCAAATATTATTGCCAGTGGCGCTGAAATTTCTTCAGCTAATTCCTTCAGCAACCAGTGGTGAATTGCATCAGGCCCTGCTGACTTGAATTCTCTCAAATTAGTCAGAAGATCTGTAACATGTTCTTTATTTATTTTGATCTGCATCCCTGCCCCTTTATTGTCTATGGTAACTTTGCTAGTTATCCAGCCTTATGTTATTTTTTGTGAGAAGACTGAAGCAAAATAGGCATTGAGCAGCAATGCCTTCTTGTCATCTTCTGTTACCAGCTCACCTTCTCCATCGAGCAGCTGGCCCATACCATCCCTTTTTTGTCTGACATATTTGTAGAATTTCTTCTTGTTGTCTCTAACATTTCTCGCCAGCTGTAACTCATGCTTTGCCTTGGCTTTCCTGAATTTGTCCCTACACTCTCATGTTATTCCCATGTATACTTCTTTGGTGACATACCCCTTCCTTCCATTTCCTGTATGTATCCCTTTTGGTTTTTAGATAGCTAAAAAGCTTCTTGTGCAGCCACATTGGCCTCCTATGACTCTTCTTATCTTTCCTCTGCATAGGAATAGCTTGATGTTGAGCCTATAATATTACATCTTTTATGAACTGCCAGGCCCCTTCGACTCCTTTTCTTCCTAATTGGTCTTTTCATGGGACCTTTCCTACTATTTCTCTGAGTTGATTGAAATCCACCTTTCTGAACTCCAGTGTCCTTGTTTTGCTGTTCTCATGTCCTCCTTTTCTTAGGAGCTTGAATTATATCAGATCATGATCACTTCCTCCCAAGTTCCTGATCACCTTCACATTCACAACTAATTCATCCCTGTTGGTCAACACCAGATCCAAAATGGATGACTCTCTAGTTGTTTCCTCATCTTTTTGAATTAGAAAGTTGTCCCCTGCACATGTTAAGAACTCAGAGGACATATTATATTTTGCTGTAATAGTCTTCCAACAGCTATCAGGGAAGTTAAATCCCCCATTAATACTAGCTCATGTGTATTAGCTAATCTTGTTGCCTGCTTGTAGAATGCCTCATCTACTTCCTCTTCTTGATTTGGTGGTCTATAACAGACCTCCATCCATAACATCACTACTATTCTTTTCCTTTTTTAGCCTCACTCAAAGACTCTCAGTAGGTCTGTCGCTCACTTCCTCTTGGACCTTGGAGCAAGTGTATACATTTTTGACATACAACATGACACCTCCTCCTTTCCCCCCATATCTAGCCTTCTGGAACAAGCTATATCCCTCAATGTTGGTACTCCAATCATGGGAGTTGCCCCACCAAGTCTTTAATGTAAACTATGTCATAATTTTCTGGTTATACCATGACTTCCAGTTCATCCTGCTTATTTCCCATATTCTTTAAATAAATAAATTAATAGAGATATCCCATCTCCTAGAACTGGAAAGGACCCTGAAAGGTCATTGAGTCCAGCCCCCTGCCTTCACTAGCAAGACCAAGTACTGTATTTTCCCCAGATCCCTAAGTGGCCCCCTCAAGGATTGAACTCACAACCCTGGGGTTAGCAGGTCAATACTCAAACCACTGAGCTATCCCTCCCCCAAACTGCCCTATTGCTTTTCTTCTTGCCTCTTTAATGCAGTTGTGGTTTCTAGTCCCTTCTCCAGAATTTAGCCCTTTCACCTTGACTTCATTGCTTGAGCCTAGAAGCTCATTGGCCGGATTTTTGTCACCATCGCCCATAAGTTCTAGTTTAAAGCTTTCCTTATCACATTAGCCAGATGATGTCCAAAGATGCTCTTCCCAGAGCAAATGGGACAAATGCCCACTTTTGTCAAAAAAGTGGGGTGCGGTGCAGAGGAATGTTTGTGTGTGGGCGAGCGGAGATGCTAGCCCACACGGGGGGGGAAGGGAGAGTTCCAGCGCACGGGGGCAGGCAGGGTTTGAGTGACCAGCGACAGCCTTGAGCGGGGGGCTGGCAGGGTTCCAGTGACCAACAACAGCCTCAAGTGGTGGGGCCGGCAGGGTTCCAACAACCAGTGACAGCCTCGCATTGCGGGGGGGCCCTCAGGTGAGTGGCTGGGGCCAGCCCTGCGGGGGAGGGGGCTTAGGCCACCCCACACAATGTCCCATTTTCCCTTTGTAATATGTGGTCACCCTATTCATTGCACCCTGAAGGACAACAGACTTAGATTTTGTGGAACCAAGGAGTAATATTATTGGTAATAACTAGCTAGTGCCATTAAAGATAGCTTTACAAGTGCTTTTTAACTGAATGTCTAGGCAGGTAGATAGTGAAAGAAATATTGTGCTGTTAGCTGTAATGCAGCTCTGTTTAGAAGCTGAGCATGTCCCTAGTAAAGTTGATTCACTGCCTAATTGTCTTGGACTGGAATAATTTCTTTGGTGTCAAGCTCCTGCCTGGAAGATATTCCTAAGCAAGTGGTCAAAAATACTGCAAAGAAGAAAGAATTCCAGATCCAGTGATCCTTTACCCAAAAATTCTGCCCAGAGTCCACTCCTGTTTAAATCTAGGTGTAATCGGTTCAAGCATTGCACTTGATTTCATCTCATGTGGTTTCACACAAAGAGATGTTTGCCAAATGCCTGCTGTTTAAGATGAGTTTGTGTCTGAAAGGCTCTGTAATGCTTTCAACTCTTTGTAAAGGTTTGTTCCCATTCCAAAGTTGCCTGAGTGTTTTTCTTATACATTTAATATATCTTTTGCCACAGTATATTCCATTTCAGCATATGCCAGGAAATACAGTCTTGCTCTTAGATGCATTGTGAAATACTGTAGAGGTAAATATTAATTTAGTGAAGCTAAAGTGTGCATGCAGTTTCCTTTTTGCTGAAGCACACAAGAAAGTTGAAATGAACTTGAATCAGATATGGACTTTGGCTTCATGAAGGAAGAATGAAATGAGATGCTTAAATTATTCCCTCATGAGTTCCCAAGTGTCATGGTGGGGTTAATAAAGCTCACAGACTTGGATTTTTATACCAGTCATGAATTTATGATTAAGTCAGCAATGAGAGAGAAAGATTTTCTGGGTGTCTCAGATTGAGAGTGCACATTCACAGAATTCTTCAGCCATCCACCCTTTCAGTTCCCAGAAGGAGAGAGACCATCATTTGAGCAGCAATGCAGGGGCTGGTACATTAATGAGAGATATAAAGATTCATAGCCCTTTGTTTTATCTCAGATAGTTTCCTCAGAGCAAGAAGGGGAATGTGTAAACTTCTTAAAACAGTGGAGGATGGCTCCTGGAATTCCTTGGCCTGTTTTTCCCACTCTGCAGGGGTGGCTTTTGTATTTCCCTATGTATTACAAGAGGGAATATGTTCCAGTTCCTCTAGGACAATTAGCAAGAATAACATAAGATTTCTCCCTTTTATAGCACTTTTCATCGCAATATCTCAATGGTCTTTTAAAAAGTAAGTAACCTCTTTATACAGATGGGCAAACAAACATGAATAGGCAAGAGGAAGTCAAATACAAAGTGGGAAACAGAACCCTGGTCTTCTGACTAAAGGAGAGAAAAGCGCCCACTCCTCACCCTGCCTTGGACAAACCGTGCTCCCTCACAGACCTTGCTTCACCACCAGTCTACTTAAATGCTGGACAGCTATGCCTTCAGTGCCCCCCAAAAACATAGCAGGATAACTAACATGGGTTAACCCAGTTTACTGTACAGTAACCCCTCACTTAAAGTCATCCTGGTTAACGTTGTTTCGTTGTTACGTTGCTGATCAATTAGAGAACATGCTAGTTTAAAGTTGCTCAGTGCTCCCTTATAATGTTGTTTGGCAGCCGCCTGCTTTGTCCACTGCTTGCAGAAAGAGCAGCCTGTTGGAGCTAGCTGGTGGAGCCTTGGAACCAGGGTGCACCGGCAGACCCCCTATCAGCTTCCCTCTCCCCTAAGTTCCTTGTGTGGCAGCCGCCTAGCAGGCTATCAATTGCCCAGCAGTTCAGCTGTCCATCCCACCACTGCCATGTGCTGCTCCTGCCCTCTGCCTTGGAGCAGCTCCCGGAAGCCTCCTGCTCGCTGTGCGGGGGGGAGGGGAGGGAGAGGGAAGAGGGGGGGCTAATTTCATGGTGTCCCTCCCTCTTGCTCCTGCCCCCTGCTTACCCCATCTCCATAGAGCAGGGGGGGACACGACAGGGCTCAGGACAGAGGGAGCTTGCTGGAAGCAGCTGCTGTCTCAACTTGCTAATCTACTTAAAAAGGCAATATACTTAGAGTGTGGTTAGCGTACTTAAAGGGGCAATGTGCATCTCTCTCTCTCTCACAATAGGGTGTGTGTGTCTCTCTCTCTCTGCCATAATGTCTCCCCTCCCTCCATTCATGCTGCCTTGTAGAGTGTGAGGCTATGTTAACAATGTGCTAACCCTTGAGGGCTCAGCCGAGTTCTAGTTCATCATTTAGCAGTAAGGCATTCCCTGGGAAATATCCCACCCTCTGACTCCACCACCTCAATCAAGCTTCACAATTATCATTGCTGTGTACAGTATTAAATTGTTTGTTTAAAACATATATTGTGTATACATGTATATAATATAGTCTTTTGTCTGGTGAAATTTTTCCCCCTGGAATCTAACCCCCCCATTAGCTTTTGAAGCTGGGTGAAGTCAGCACTATACTTCTGCCTGTTAAACTCACCTAGTTACACAGTGGTAAAACTGACAACGCCTTGTCTCTACTAGGCTTTTACAATTAGCTAACTAATCTCCATTAGTTATCTTGCTGTGAAAACATATTTTTCTAGCAGTGAAGACATGGCCAGAGTATCAGATTTTTCATGTTTTATAGTAACCTTAGGTTAAAGCAGAATCATGTGATGTATGAAATGTAACAAAAATAGGGCAATGAATTTATAGTAATGATTAAGTCTGGGGTTTTCAAAGGAGCCTTCGGGCCATTGAAATTCAATAGGATTTGGCCTAAGTAACTCTCTTAGGTTTCTTTGAAAATCTCAGCCTAAATGTCTAAAATACACAGTGGACTGGTGAAATTAATCTCAAACTGTATAAAAAATTGTCATGAAATGTATAGTGTCTGTATTTCTCATACACTTGAATTATAGCATGTTCTGGTTCCATAGCATCTTTCATACTAGACGCACAATGCACTTTGCACACTGTAATTAGGTAAGTCTCACAGCACACTACGAGGTAAGAATGATCAGACCACTGAGACAGATGGGCAAACTGAGGCAGAAGTGGCAAAGTGACTTGCTTGGCCTTACAGAGCGAGTTACTGGTAGTGCCAGGCATAGAATACAGGAAAATTCTCTCACTTCCACCCAGCCCGAACCACTAGCCTGCATTGCTTCCCTCTAATACTCTCTTTAGGAATCTTCCATCAAGTTTATAATCTGTATTATAGAGGGATTTTATCCCCCGACTTAGAATGGTTAATTCATGTTTAGAGTAGGAAAAGAAAAGATCAAAACTACGCGCAGAGCGCATGTTGCTGTGATCCAAATTCTAGATGCAAATGATGACATACAGTAAACTTAATCACTGCTCTTTCAACAAACAGAAACTGGTTCTCAGAGTTTTTCCCTGCTTGAAGGCTGAACTTTATGACAGTTCCATTGAAAACACAGTCTGATTTTGAACTATATAATTTATTGCACTGTAATTACAGCATCCGCTGTTCGAGAAGTACATCATTTATAGTTTCAGGAGCAGAGAAAGGCAATCTTTGAAATGTTGATACCTATTAACCTCTACAAGCTCAGAAGGGCTCTGCTGTCCTGTCTCTCCCCCCCCCCCCATCTCCCCATCCCAAAAGACAGATAATTATGGAAAGTAAAAAAGCCTCAGAGGTAATGCCCAGGGAATCTACTTTCACAGCATAGCGGGGGGTGGGGGTGGGGGCAGTAAAGTGAATATGAGTTGGGTTTCTAACTCCTTCAGCTGTTTATGAAAATCCCACTGTTAGAGTATAAATGCTACGCAAAAATCACTTCCATCTGACAGCAGTTGTGGTCTCACTACACTTCCCAAGGGACAAGGGACAACACTTCATTGGGTACCAATCAGGGTCTTTTGCTGGCAGTCTGGGCAGACAGGAATTAAGCCTCGTCTGCACTTAGAAAGTTGTACCCGAATAAACTAACCTAGCTACATTGCTCAGGGGTCTGAAAAATTCACTCCTCTGATAGCTATAGTTAAGCCAACCTAAGCCCCGGTGTAGATCCTGCTAGGGAGAAATTCTTCCATTGATATAGGTGCCACCTCTCGGAGCAGTGTGTTAACTACCATGATAGAGAAACCCCTTCTGTTGCTGTAACAAGTGTGTACACTATGGCGGTTCAGCAGCCTAGATGCCGCACCATAGCTGTGGTGCTATAGCTTCTGTAGTGTAGACATAAGCCATAGTTATGCCAGTAGAAGACCTATAGTAGATGCTATAATACTGGTATAAGGTGCTTTATATTGGTATAGTTCATTTTGTTTCACCCAACCAGAATCATCTATACTAGCATAAGCAGTTTAATTCTGGTATAATTGTGTCTACACTCAGGGAGTTTTGTGGCTTTCACCATACCAGCATAATTAAAGCAGCAGAGCTTTTAAGTGCAGACAAGGCATCAGTGAAACTAGAGATAGAAATGACCTCTGAATCCTCTCTTTCTGGTGATCCATATGGGCGTCATCATTCATGAACGTATTTTCACAGCACATCTGAGGTGGGGAAGTATTATCATGCCATTGACAGAGCAGACGTGGCTCAGAAAGACTAAATAATTTGGCCAGGGTGACAGTAAATATGTCATAGAGCTAGGAGTTAAACTCTGATTAGACATGCCAAACCTATGAAAAAAACGCAGAAATTGGGCTTGTTTTTGACTTATTTGGCTTGTGAATTGCTTGTTGGCTAGTTTTTGGCTTGTAGCTTGTTGCTTGTTTGGCTTGTAGCTTGTTCCTTGTTGTAGCTTGTTGCTTCTTTTTTTTATAGGCTCCCGGCAAGCAGTGGCAAGGGGGGAGAAAGTCAGGGGTGCACAGTGGGCCCACCACAGTCCCAGATGGCACACCGGGGGGATATAGTCACATAGAGTGTTGGGGTTCTTAGGGATTGGCTTGTTTTGGCCTTGCTTTGAAATGGGATTAGCTTGACTTTTGGCTTATTGCGAAAGTCAGAGTGCTTATTTACAGCGTGAAAGTTGGCAACCGTGACTCTGATCTTCTCAGGCCTAGACCAGTGCTTTAGTCACAAGTCTTTTCTTCCTCTCCTAATGATGTTTCTCCCAGTATGAAGCTGAAGCACACTGGTTGGTAAGAGACTGTGTGGGAAAGTTCATGCAGTGTAGTTGTAGCTGTGTCGGTCCTAGGATATTAGAGAGACAAGGCAGGTGAGGAAATATCTTTTATTGGACCAACTTCTGTTGGTGAGAGAGACAAGCTTTTGAGCTACATAGAGCTCTTCTTAAGGCCCGGAAAGGTATACCTGTTTTGTATAGTAACAGAGCATCTCAGTGTGCCAGGCTGCCATCTTTTATGAGCGCAAAAAATATTGTAGAAATGTCTTGTAAAAAGAGTTCAAGAAATCCATGTGGTTTTCATAACTGCTAATGATATTTATTCCTGCTCTGGTGACAAAGGTCTTTGCACATGACTAGGAGAAATTGGCTAAAGATGTTTCACAGCAGCTTGTGAACTTATTTAAACTGACAAAGTTCTTGAAGTAACTCTCTGTGTCCGGAAAAGTGGAGATATTCACTAAGAAAGCAATCACTGTTAATTGTAAGTACTTGAGTGCCTTGTGACTTGGTTTTGTTCAAAGTCTGATTTTCTTAAATCAAATGCACATTATAGTTAAGGGAGCAGAAGTGCTTCAATTCTAACCCCCTGGGGGGGTTTGGTCTAAATGTTTCTGGCTTGGTCTTTTCTCAATGGTGATTTTCTTTTAAAGGTTGAGCAAAAATGTATTTAAAAACGGAATGCACATATCTGATTTTCCCCTCTGCCACACACTTTCTATGCAGCTCATCTTCTCAAGCAGTAAAACTGGATTTTCAAAAGGAGTCTAAGGGAGTTGGATGCCCAACTTCTATTGGATTTCATTGGGATTTGGGTGCCTAAGTCTCTTAGGCCTCTTAAAATCCTAGCCAAACCAAGTGACGTTATGACATAGCGCAACGGGTTGCAACGCCACTCACTCAAATTCGTTATGATGGAAGGGCTGCCGGAGCAAACTGAGCCGTGCCATGCTAAATTAAAGTGAGAGTGGGTCACTTTTGTGCACCATGTGGAAATTTTCCACTCCTGCATGAACACACACACACACACACATACATAACACATGCTGTATATCTTTATATTTCAGTGTGTGTACGCATGCATGTGCACGTGAGGGTGGATAGTGAAATGTGCAGAGCAGCTTTGGATCTTTCTGCATTTTTTAATGTTTAGTCATTAGTCACACGCACTTTCAATCCATTATCATGCACAATATCTTTCCAACTGAGTAGGATCCACTTTAATACAATAAAAGTGATTAGTCATCAAATAGTTGTATAGAATAGCTAGGCAAATGGAGTGATGTGATTAGCAGGTTATCACCCTTTCAATTGAAAGTCAAAGCTCAGCTGTCACAACAAAGAGAACTGTAAAACACATAAACAGGAAGATTTAAAATACGGCAACTCACTATTTTATCAAAAGGGAGACAGGGCTAATGGCTCATGCTAAGTAGTTTTGTAACCCCTCTGTCAGATATTTTGGGTAGTAATAAGGGTGAGACAATGACATTCCTCTAACATGCGCTAGGGATACTAATTAATGCAAAAAGGGTTTTCAACAGTACCTGTAAATAAGTATTATAATATTCCTTCCTAAAATATGTCAGCAAAGGAAGATAGGTAGATAGATAGAGATCACCTTTAATAAACAAGGCTAAACAGAATGTTAGGAAGGATTAGGAAAGGGATAGAAAATAAGAGAGAAAATATCAAATGCCATTATATAAGTCCATGGTAGGCCCATACTGAAAAACGTCCTGAGAAAGGCAGCAAAGATGACCAACAGTATGAAACGGCTTCTGTACAAGGAGAGACAAAAAAAGATTAGGGCTGTTCTGTTTAGAAAAGAGACAACTATGGGAGGTTATGATAGAGGTCTATAAAATCATGAATGGTTTGAAAAAAAAATGTGAATAGAGATATGGTGTTGACCCTTTCCCACAATACAAAAAACAGGGATCACCCAATTAAATTAATAGGCAGTAGGTTTAATAGAAATGAGAGAAAGTACTTTTTCACATAACACACAATTAACTTATGGAACTCGTGGTTATGGGATGTTTTGAAGGCCAAAAGTATAAGTGGGTTTAAAAAAAGAACTAGATAAATTCATGGAGGATAGGTCTATCAATGGTTATTAGCCAAGATGGGCAGGAATGCACACCCTAAAACGCAGACAGTCAGAAGCCAGGAGAGGAAGATGGGGTGGATTACTCCAACTTGCCTGTTCTGAAGCTCTGATACTGGTCAGAGACAGGATACTGGATTTGATGGACTGTGGGTCTGACCCAGTATAGCAGTTCTGATATTCTTATGCAGGGCCGGCTCCAGGGTTTTTGCTGCCCCAAGCAGAGCAAAAAAAAAAAAAATTGCGGTGGCAATTCGGCGGGAGGTCCTTCGCTCCAAGCGGGAGTGAAGGACCGTCCGCCGAATTGCTGCCGAATAGCTGGGCATGCCGCCCCTCTCCGGAGTGGCTGCCCCAAGCACCTGCTTGGCAAGCTGGTGCCTGGAGCCGGCCCTGTTCTTATGTGATGTACTTTTACATCTAAAGTAGCTGCAACTGCTACACATATCTTTGACTTTGTTAAAAACTCATTTTCCATATTCCCATTTGCTATGTATTGAATCTAACAAGACTCAAACATTTCATATTTAAATCCTATGATTCATCTCTATATTTTCATGCTGGGTGTCTTGGTGAGGTTAAAAAAACAAACATTTTCTCCTGCATGCCTCTTTCTTTGATTCTCACCTCAGTGACCCTGCTTTGTTACAGAACATAAAAGAAGCCATGATGTGAACTTAAATGCAATCCATACCTGACTCCACAGTCAAGACAATTATCATAGTTATTTAGATTTAAATTTCAATAAAAGTGTCCATACAATGATCTCTAGAAAGTAAAAAGCCCATCTGGTTACTGCTGTAACATGACCATTTGATAGCACCTGGTAATCTAATAGCATCCCTGCTGTGTGTACTCTGGAGTACTTTTAATAGGCAGCAGGTTTAAAACAAACAAAACAAAATATTTCTTCACACAACACACAGTCAACCTGTGGAACTCCTTGCCAGAGGATGTTGTGAAGGCCAAAATTAAAACAAGGTTTAAAAAAGAACTAGATAAATTCATGGAGGATAGGTCCAACACTGGCTATCAGCCATGATGGGCAGGGATGGTGTTCCTAGTCTCTGCTTGCCAGAAGCTGGGAAAGGGCGACAGGGGATGGATCACTTGATGATTACCTGTTCTGTTCATTCTGTCTGAAGAACCTGGCATTGGCCACAGTTGGTAGACAGGATACTGGGCTACATGGACCTTTGATCTGACCCAGTATGGCTGTTTTTATGTTCTTATGAGACAAAGGATGGATGGATACAAGTTCTTGGCAGACAAAGCAACTGAGGTTGCCTCCATGCCTTCAGACTGCTTCCCCCAACCAATCACCATCATCTCAATTGTGTCTGGGATGAGCTTTAGCCAGCCCACTCTCATCTATACCTAAGTTTCATTGGCTGAGGCCTGAACTGCATCATCCAAGCTAGATGAGATAGAGACATATGGTTGGGTGTTGAAAACACTGAACCCCATGCCTCCTTAAAAGTCCTGATGCTGGTCCCATCTACATATTCAAATAGAGGGCACCCTGCAGCACCCAATGCTTTCCACCACCACCCCATCTTGTTTGGTGAGACAATAATTTGAAACATCAACATATTCACAAGCTTATCATTATCAGTTATCAAGAACCAGAATGAAGCTGTGATCCAGAATTTCTCTACAGTAACTGTGCTTGTGAATTCATTATCTCATTTTCTATATTATTAACTATTTCTCCATTTTTCCCCACTTTCCTGTAAGCTATCTGATAAAACTGAAAGAACATTGATAACATTCTCCATAGTGTGGAAGCCTGAAAGAACAACATATTATAACTTAATTGTTGTGTTTGCTGGGCAACCAGCTCTGCTGACAATGATGATAATGGAATTTGCATACAAGTATTATACCAAATAATCTGAGTGTTATTTTTCTTTGTAACCCAAAATGGAGCTATTGATCAATATTATCTGGGTGAAATCAAGGTTCACGAAAGCAAGGCTATAATAGCACTGGGTAGACATAGGTACAATAGCATTTGCATTGGTTAAATTATCTCTAATACATAGTAGTCAAGTGACATCCCTCTTCTCTTTAAAGTTACAGTATTGAATTTTTTCAGCACTGTTACTTTCATAGGATGCAGTGTTTCCAAACAGGCTCTGCGTGGCCTGCATGCATGGCACCAAAACTTTTGTGCCCGAATTTGACAAAGCCAGCCAGCCACTGCTGACTGAAATCATTAAAGCCTCCTTCAGAGAACATCTTAGCACATCTCTGAAGGAGAAATTTTGCTTACTAAGCCACCTCCAGCCTCCCATTCCTATGCCAGACCATAATAAAAATGGTAATGACTTTAGCAGCATCTTACTTCTGCCAATATTCCAGACCACTCACAATTAGCATCCAGACCTGGCCGTGACACAGAGACAGCTTTGGTAGCTCCGATGGATGACTTTGGTATGACTTTGGACCCAGGCCACTCCTCAATGCTCATCCTACTCATGCTTTCCATAGCTTTCAACACAAGGTGTGACCTGTGTGGCAGGTCTAGCCCTAACCTGACATCAATCATTCCTCTCCATCAGATCTCAGGAAGTAGTGATAGACAGCTGCTCTTCACCCTCAGAAGCTCTCACATGTTCCTTAAGGATCTATCTCATCCCATATGATATATGTATATAAATATATATATGAAATCTCTAGGAGAAACTGCTAGATGACAATGACTGTTCTACCACCAGTGATAGCCAAATTGTATATCCATTCCTAGTGGACGGAGGCCTAGACAGTGTGATCCACATTATAGTCACTTTGAGAATGTAACTCCCTCTCTGTGGAGCTGTCAGTCAAGGCCAGTCAAAACTTAAGTGTATTTAACACAGAACATAAACCCCCTGAGTGGGACAAAAGGCTGAGGACATCACACCTGTGGCCGGGATCTTTAGTGCCTCTCCCAGAACACTCCTGGGTCCAATACAAGGTCCTGATACAAATCTTCAGAACTCTTAGTGGGTTGAGCCAATCCATTTGTACCCTTCCCGGACCACAGCAGCCATCAGGAATATGGAAACTCTCCTGGTGAATTTTTCCAGAGCAGGAGTTAAGTGATACCTGACTCTGGGATCTATGAAACATAATACTCAAGGACATCAAAACAGAACAGTCTTCAGAGCCGGATGCAAATTATTATTTAGCAGGAGTATGTCCCTGATATCAGACAGTAAGGAGAAGGTACAGGAGGAGGGAAGGATAGAAGGAAATGGGGAAGTCAGAGGGAAAAGGAAGTAGAAAGGAAAAACACAAAGAGCATGCAGGTGACTAAACCCTAGGAGAACAAGGGCAGAACTTACTTTGCATGTGCTTCCTGTGTTCTTTGTAACTTACTCAAGTACTATGGAGAGTGTTGCTCAATAAATACTCTAGAATGATAGATTCCACTAGAATTTAGAGTTTAAAACATGTTTGCATCCTCCCACCCCTATTTAAGAGATCACATAGAATACAAACACAATCCCAGGACCACAAGCTAAATATGAGTCAACAGTGTGACGCTGTTGCAAAAAAAGCAAACGTGATTCTGGGGTGCATTAACAGGTGTGTTGTGAGCAAGACACGAGAAGTCATTCTTCCGCTCTCCTCTGCACTGGTTAGGCCTCAATTGGAGTATGGTGTCCAGTTCTGGGCACTGCATTTCAAGAAAGATGTGGAGAAATTGGAGAGGGTGCAGAGAAGAGCAGCAAGAATGAAGAAAGGTCTAGAGAACATGACTTACGAAGGAAGGCTGAAAGAATTGTTTTTTTTTAGTTTGGAAAAGAGAAGACTGAGAGGGGATATGATAGCAGTTTTCAGGTATCTAAAAGGGTGTCATAAGGAGGTGGGAGAAAACTTGTTCATCTTAGCCTCTAAGGATAGAACAAGAAGCAATGGGCTTAAACTGCAGCAAAGGAGGTTTAAGTTGGACATTAGGAAAAAGTTCCTAACTGTCAGGGTGGTTAAACACTGGAATAGACTGCCCAGGGAGGTTGTGGAATCTCCATCTCTGAAGATATTTAAGAGTAGGTTAGATAAATGTCTATCAGGGATGGTCTAGACAGTATTTGGTCCTGCCATGAGGGCAGGGGACTGGACTCGATGACCACCTCTCGAGGTCCCTTCCAGTCCTAGAGTCTATGAATCTATGAACATAAAGTTGCTAAGGGCTAGGTATTCAGTGCTCGGCACCCACAATTGGGGCCACATTTTCGAAAGCGCACAAGGGAAGATCAGCCTTCCTGAACCTGCTGCTAATGCTAATCACGTTTCTGTTAAATGTAATCATTTGTGGCACCGGCAGCATGAGGACCCGATGTCGGAGCTGGTAAAGGAGTCCCCAGTGCACCTTAGAACTTGTTCAGCATCGGAAGGGAAAAAGAAAGAGCCTTCCCTTTTTAAACATTGAGCAGTTGGTTTAAATATTGAACAGTGAAGCAGTTCTTCTGGTTATCAAAACAGTATTAAAGCAGGTTGAAACATGATTTATGCTGTCAGTGGAGCCGTTGTCACTTGTCTCTAGGACACTACCACCATGAGGAATAACAATGCTCTGCACTTATGTAGACTTTTACATCAGGGGGCCTCAAAACATTCTTAAAATCATCAATTAATAAGCAGGGTGGTTAAATCAGTAAATTCTTGTTGTTTGTGTGCAAAATATAGCTTCTCATTACATTTTGAGTGGCCAAACAATGAGCCATAAGAAAAGATCATAGGCACTGAGGACTTGACTTATGAGGAAAGATTTAGAAAGACAGATTTGTCATTTAGCTAAGAGGTGGTGAGACATGAATCCAACCTACAAATAGTTGCAGAGTGCAAACTCAAAGGGTAGAAGGATTATTTAGGATAGTACACAGCAGCATAGTACAGGTATGGAAATAGAGCTAGGAGAAATGGGATGACGTTAACAAACAGAACATCAGGAAAAACTTCCTGACAGTGAGATGTATCAGCCTGTATAAAAGTGTCCCAAGGGAAGTGGTGGAACATTGGACTTTTGATCATCATTTATATAACAGTAGTACCCTAAATGAGAGCAGGGTCACACTGTGCCCAGACACACAGTCCCTGTCCTGAAGAACTTACAACCTAAATGGGCAAGACAGACAAAAAGTGGAAGACTTTCCTATGGTTACACCCAGGGCAGTGTCAAAGCTGGCAATAGAACCCTGGCTTCCTGCTTCCCAGTCAATCCACTGGACCACCCTGTTAAAGACCTAGAATATTGCTTTAAGGTTACAAGTTCTGTACTGGCAGGAAGATGGCCTCAATAACCTAATAAGGTTTTCCCAGCTGTCCCTTCTACTATGATCCCCATTTTTCACACAAGTTAAGGCGTTGCAATGATCTCCCTTAGATTTCTTTCAGAGACTTTATGATGCTGAGAAATCTTCATGAAGCCTTAAATGGTCCTTTCTTCCCTGCGTGGTGACTGAGAAAAAGTCTTTAACTAGTAGAGATACCATAGTGGGGAATCAGAACTGGCAGTAGATTAGAACATTAAATATGCTGACATTGGGCTGCCAGATGTGCATTATTTATGCAGACAAATGTATTTTATCACATACCAGCTTTGATGGACCACTTCTAATTTTACTTTGAAGACAAAAGACTGGATCGCAGCCTTAAAATACTGAACAAACCCCACCACCACCATTCTCAGCTGGTGCGAGTGGTTACATGATGTAATACATAGTGTTAATATTTTAGACTAGGGTGAAACTACATTAAAAATGGAGTTGGAGGGAAGGAGGAACAAAATGATACTCTGGGGAGGGCTACAGAGCCCCACTATGGTGAAATAATAGATGTAATTTTCCGCATGTAAAATATTGTATAATTTTAGTAAAACTTACTTACTAGAAGTGAGGTTTAGGTTGTTATCCAGCAAAGCACATCAGCTTAACTATATATAAGTGAGCTATTCCCTTGATGTTAAGTGCTTTGCTGGATCAGGGCCTTAAGTTTCCTTCCCTTCACACCACTCACTCTTCTTCTATTGTGTATCTTTTCTTCCTTTCCTTTTTTCCCCATCCTTCCTTCTGGCTTCAACTGCTTGCCTTTGTCAGTTCTGCTTCAGTCACCAGAAAAGGAAAATCGATATAACTGAGAACCAAATAAGTGTCCCAACTAAACAGTTCACTGGAAGCAGGGACGGCTCCAGGCACCAGGCACCCAAGCACATGCCTGGGGCAGCACCTAGTAAGGGGCGGCGGGGGGAGCGTGGCGCGGCTATCCGCGGGGGGGGGGGGGGGCCCCCCAGGGGCGGGGGGGGGGGGGGGGGGGGGGGGGCCCCGGTTGCGCGGG